>NC_051179.1:65578500-65708477 GCF_013339695.2 Rhipicephalus sanguineus
GCGCAGGGTAGACGAGCAGCAGTGTACGTAAACGAGGAAGCGCATGGGACGCGTTCATATGCGAATGTGTCTGCACACACATGTGCGGGCTGTCTACACGTTCGGTATAGACACACGCATACACAAGACGTGTCCGAGTATCGCGTTCGCGAAGCGTCATAAGTCATCCAAGCGTGGAAGCAGCGTGTCGGAAGTGTGTGTTGTACAAGCTGTCACGACACACTCGGACATATAGAGCGAGTTGCAGGGACTGAAAAAAAAAATATACAAACAAGCGATGGCGTTTCACCTATAGCTTTTTCCTCGGTCTGAAAACGATGCGAAAAGAAGTAGGAGTATGAAATGCAGAACAGGGATAGCCACGAAGAAGGCTTTGCGTTGAAGACGATTCGAGCGGAACATTCGAGAGTGAGCACTTCCACGTGTGATCCTATGGCCGATTATCCGGGACGTATAGGCATCATCGAAAGAAAGCGGAGAAAATGAATTCGAACAGTCGTGTTCTTATGCCTCCGGTCGCGTTGCTCTTCCAGGTACGACTGTTGCCAGCGATCCTTGCCAATATAGCGGTGACTTAACAAAATACGTTGCTGGGCTAGTTGATTCATATTCTTCAAAATTGGATAGCGCTAAATCGACCAGGACTACGAAGGAGCACAGATGGACAGTACAGGCGAGTAGCGAGTAGCGCTTGTCCTGTCCATCTGTGTTCCTTCGTAGTCCTGTTCGATTTCGCGCTATCCAATTTTGAAGATAGCGGTGACCTCATGGACACGTTTCCTTACCTGCATGTGTATCTGTTGTTCTTATACTGTGGAGGAGGTACTTCTCTGTGCGCAGCGTTTAGAGTCGGCGACGCTCACATTTGCTATCCATTCTTGAACGATACGTGCTTTTAACTACAAGTTTCGTGTCCCTCTTCTCTTCCGCTGAAAAGTTTAATTGCCGTTGGTGGTTAACACAAACGTTCACGCAGGAAGGACGAAGCCGTTTCATATTAGAGAGCTGTACATAATAATAATTCTTGGGGTTTTACGCCCCAAAACGACGATATGATTATGAGGGACGCCGTAGTGGAGGGCTCCGGAAATTTCGATCACCTGGGCTTCTTTGAAGTGCGCTTAAATCTAAGTACACGGGCCTCTATAGCCTTTCGCCTCCATCAAAACGCGGCCGCCGCACGCTGCCGGGATTCGATCCCGCGACCGTCGGGTCGGCAGTCGAGCACCATATCAGAGGAAGCAACCACATCTTTGAACGTCTCGAAACATTTTGGCCGAAGTACTATGGTGACAAACCCAGTGTATTTAAACGTAATGATCGAAGAGAGCTTTTATGACTGCTTTAAGTTTGAGCGCAATGTACGTCGCGGCGCTTCCAACTGCCTATAGTATCTAATGATCAGTTGAATATTTCTCCTTATGGTTTGAAATCTCAAAGCTATTCGTTTTCAAATGTCTTTCGCCCTTATGTGTCGCCATCAAAGCTATTGCTCGAGCTAAACCGCTGACAAAAAAAAAAAGAAGTTACAGCAGACGCTGCAATGAGTAGGCTTTCATATGCAATGAGTAGGATTCATATAACGGAGTGTCTTGATTGGCGAATCAGAAGCCATTTCGAGGCAGCTCGAATGCCCGTGGCTCTCGCTAGTAAACCTAGGAGCAGCGGGTCGAGAGATTAAAGGCACGCATGTGTGTACATACACAAAGCACGTCCCGCGATGTACCAGTCGCATTCGTCACGGCGCCATTCGTGCATTTTGAAAAAATGGAGCACGTGTTTGATCGCCTTTACGGTATTGTGGGGCTTCGAATAGCGCCAAGCTATTGTCAAGTCGCTAAGGTAAACGTAATCCCGGGTGACCGTTATCAAAGAACATATATGACGCTTCAAGACCGTTACCTGCGCGCTCTATTTGCACGCGCTCAGCCTTTGACGGCACGTATCTATCTGTCAATGCTACAAAGCTGCATTCAGCACTGAACGAGCGACGTAAGTGCAACGCGGCCTCTTTAAACTGGTGCCTTAGCCTGACACGAGCGCGTCCCGAAATGGATCGAGTAGCGCTTATGCGTACATACGTATGCACGTGGCAGTCGCCGCGATTGCGGCATTTATGTCTTATGGTGGAATAAAGGGCACAAAAGCCTAACGTCCTTCTGCGATGTTTGCGGCACGTTGTCACAACCGTGTCTACCTTTCGATACGGTTTCGTAATAACGTTGGCGGTACTCGACCGCCATGCATGGCACGCGGCGCCAGCGCCGCCTTGCATGCAGCGGCGTGAGATGGCAAAGGATTACGCGATCACAAAGGATTACGTATAGATCGCGCGTGTCCGCGTCCTTTTTTGTGTGTCATTCGAAAGAAGATGGGACGCGCGATATGCGCAGTCATAGCTGTTCTTCGATGTCCGTGGATCGCTACTTTGTTGTCGGCTTGCTGATGCGCGACTTCAAAAGAGCATCGGACAGGCGAAGATCAGCCAAGCCAAAGCCAAGCCAAAGTCGCGCCTAAGTACGACGATTCTGCGACGTGTAGCAGGTCCAGTAGAATGTGGGTTAAGCCTACAGTGTTCTTGCTGAAGTTGTATAGAAAGGCCGGAAAGCAGAGGGGATTGGGGGCGCTTATTCAGCAAGAAGGGGCGTAAATGGGGGGGGGGGGGGGGGGGGGAGGAAACACGTATATCGGGCACGAATTGTAACTTGAAATGTAACGGTGACGTTTTCGGGGTTCTACATAAGATGAGGAAAAACTAGGCCACACAAGCTTCAGCAATGGAAATACAGCGTACCACACACGTCTTCTGTATGTCATTTATGTATATGTATAGTCTAAACGAAAAAGTCAGAACAGAGGGCATTTTTTTTTCCGTGCACTTTGATATATACACCAGCGATAACAACCGCAATAACTATTATTCTGACAAGAATTGATAGTACACGAAGCAAACGAGGCAAGTGTGTATAGCTTATTCTGCTCACTTATTTGGCTGGCTATCCCGGTCGCGGCGGTCGCATTTCGATGGAGGGGTCCGCATACTGTGCGATATTATTGCACGTTAAAGAACACCAGATGGTCGAAATTTCAGGAGCACTCTGCTACGGCGTGCCTCATAATCATATCGTGGTTTTGGCACGCAAGATTCCAGTTATTATTATTATTAGTAGTAGTAGTATTTGGCTGGTTTTTCCTGTCTTACAAATTAAAACATGTACAAACCCCTGGACATTTGAATCTTCGAGGTACAGAGGCATCGCCACACATGGAGCACGGCATCTATGTGTTTTGTGCACGAAACTTCGAAATAGCAGTTGTTCTTGCTGAATATTGACAAGCTGTAAGCGCCCCATCACCCTGGAAACCCATGCACTTCCGGCAACAGTGGATTATTCGGTATATCGCCGTAGCGTGGCGTTCTTTATAATCTCACTGTTGCCAGAACCCAAAGTTTGCATAATAGTGTTGTACCGACCCCATCAAAATGTGAGCGCCGCGGCGGAAGTCGAACCCGGAACCTCGTGCTCGGCAGCGTAGCGCTGTAAGCGCTCAGGTACAACGCGGGGTGGTCCGCAGCGGAAGTATCTCTTAAAACAACACAGACACACACAAAGTAAAGACGTTTGCAAATAAACAATATCTTCACTTCCGTTACAGTTCGCACTTGCATCTTCCGTACCTGTAATCGTCCTACATGCATGCATACTCCTCCCTCCCTTTTTTCTTCTTGATGTATATGGTGTATAAACGCGAGCTCCGATTTACTCTGCCCGTCACCAATCGCTACGTCGCGGCGGCAGCAGCAGGGTCGCATTTCCGCGTCTGCCAATCGGAACGGCCGCGTCGCGGGTCATCGGGAAATAATCTGTTTTTCACGGTACGCGTCTTCCATGCTATGCTCGAGAACTGCAGCGCGCGTACGCGCCACCTGGCGGCGTCGAGACGCGGGGTTAACGGTTGTCGTCCTGAGGCTCTTGTGATTGCGCGCTGCATGCTGCTCTCCGTCCCCTGTGGTCTTCAATGCCGAAACGGCGCGCACTGCAGGCCGGAGCGAAACGAAAGGTCTTTGTGTCTCAGTCATGGGCGTCTCCACTGCTGAAAAACCGCTCGTTCTGAAGTTTTCTTCAGTTTCTTATTTTTTTTTCTTTTTAGATATCCTTCCGAGACAGGAGTTGCATCCTTTGGTGCGTCTTCAAAGTGATGTGCTCTTTCGCATATACGCAGTAAATATATCAGCTTGAGGAAATACTATTGTGCGTGTTCTCATTTCGGGTTTTTCTGTATCTTTACAATCTTCAACGAAATATTATTGCGTACGCGATTGTATGTTGCTTGTCATGCGCCGCCTTTCCGTCTTCTGTGGCACCACACTCCTGTCTCGGCATTAGCCACGAGTCATTGAGAATCGAAGAGCGTATACCATTTGAACAGGCCATCAAGCATATAATACAGGTGGTGTCCAGATACATGGATCAGAGGCTGCACTGTCTTTGTAACATAAGCTAGTCTCGAAGGCCATACTTTTGCTGACAGCAAGCTACAGAAGAGATTGCGAAGGCGGAAACACGTCAAAGGCATCATGTTTCGGATTCAAGCTATTGCGCGTCATTGTGTATCGAAAGCGTTATCATGGGCAGCATTTATTAGTGCTACACAATGTCAAGATGTCAAGATGTAAATATACGAAGAGCAAAATGCTAGGTCGCACGATAACTATACCGAGATCAGGGGCGGCGCAAAGATCTTTTTTTACTGGTGGTAGTGTTGTTGGGGGGGGGGGGGGGCAATACCGCCTACCTTGGTTCAGCTCTTTTCGGCGCTCTTGGCGCTGCAGACGAGACCAGGCAACAATTTGGGGCGCGCCACCTTTTGGAAGACCATGATATGCTTTCTTTCTTTCTTTTTGCTCGCGTTTTTGTAAGCCATTCGTTACCTAAGTTGCGGTTCAGGTTTTAACAGGAAGTGAGCGAAGAACGCGGCTGCGAAACTGAGCTTTCGCGTTGAAAAAAAGATTTCCCTTCCGGACGCCACATCTTGCTGTCCACCCCTTTCTCATGTGTCATATCGCAAACTTGTTCGAAGCACTTTGAGGTAATACATTACTTCAACCTCTACGCAGACGCAGCGCCTCGCTGTGTGCTGGCGGACATCTCGCGGTGAATGCGTGCCCGCACGTTCCGTCAAAATTTGGGACGCTTCTAAACTGCGCAATTACACCGGCGGCCTATATAGTCGTCTCTGCCGAGTCGGCTTAAGTGGTTCCCAAGGATGTGACGTATATAATGATGAAGCATGCGTCTTATTAAGCCCCGTATTCAGTCGAGGCTCTTTCATAGTTCCTATAGACCGACGAAAACGCCTTCGAAAATAATTGTTAGTTATAAAGACAAAGAACGGGGCCGCGTCTGAGCACGCTTTAGTATAAATACACAGCGCAATGCCTCCGAGGCCGGACTGTTTAAAACAACCGGAACGCCCGTTCCCAACAAGCTATAATAGCGAAACGTGGCGAACATGTAAGACAGATTGATCGGCACGTAGTTCAAGCATTATATTTTTTGCTGTGACGCCAGGCTTAGACAGATGCAATAAATTAACCCATATGAAAATATAAAAAGAAAACATCTGCTGACGTATGCCAGTCCAATCAAGCCATACGTCAAAGACGGCGAAAATGTGCGAGTTCTCGCACCATTTTTGTATGTACATAGGATTTAACCAATACAGTCAAACTTAGTCACAACAGAACACCTGACCACCCAGTTTAATTCCACCAGTTAACCCAGACCACCAGACCAGAACACCAGATCAGAACACCATACCACCCAGACCACTGCAGTTACAACCTACCAGACTCAGCCTGGTAGATTTTAACACCAGATCAGAACCACATTTGAAAAAGAGAAATGTGGTGGTGAATCGCCTTTTAATATTTATTTTGCTTTTTATATACCTTTCGAGTTTCGAACCTCGCGGGAACCAAATATTTCTTCGTTACAGCCGATATCGTGGCAACTCTCGCGTTTTCAGTTTAGTTATAGAAAGAATAAATGTCACTGATATGAAGCGTAACCAACCGAAGTTCGTATTTAGCTGGCTCTTACAAAAGTGACGATTCGCCACGGACGTCCAGCTGCGTCGCTGGCTGCTGTGAGTATGGCCTCAACGACAGTTGGAGCGCTGGAGGTTGATCGCAGGGGCCACGCTCTGACATTCTACGATCACGGTCACGCAGCCGTCGGCTTTCGAAGTACTAAAACCGCAGTGGGGGCGTCGTTGTTAGATATGCGGCTGATGTAATGCCACGCCTCCGTGGTTATTTTGAAACGCGTACAAGATCGCACCACAGAGCGACGGTCCGTCCGCGTTATCAACGCGATCAGCCGCCCGCAGGTGGTGAACGATAAGAGTTATATAGCATAAAACATCGCTCCGCGCTTGCACCCCTGCTCGCTCCACGCCCCCGCTGTTACGTCGCGAGGTATTTTCGCGGGCAGTTTGTTTTGTGTCGGTTGCACTGTTTGCAGGAATGCCGAACTCCAGGAATAATTGTTGTGTTGTTGGGTGCAATAATAGCTACAGGAATTCTCCGGGCACGCGTTTTTACCGGTTTCCATTCAGAGAATATGAACGGAATGGACGTGAACGGTGGATCGCACTCGTTCGACGGCAAAGGGAGTTTTGTGAATAGATGGGGTATTTGCTTTTCTTTGCGAGTGAGAATTTATGGATGCTACATTGCACTACAGCAACGACGGGTATAATTGGACGCCTGGGCCGTACAGCAGAATATGCAGCAGGCACTTTGTAGGAATTGCCAAGAGGCGCACCCAGCATACAATCCATCGATATTTCCTGAGCGCTACAAGTTCACACAAATGGAAAGCGTTTTATTTATTCAGCGGCCGTAACAGTGCAATTGCTGGTATCGCCAGTTTCAAGCTGCCGCTGAGTTCGCTGCCGCGTTAGCCCGAGGGTGATAAGCTGTGATTGCTGAGTGAGCGAGGCGGCCCGCGTTACGCATGCGCAGTTTCGCTCAACGAGCTCGTCACCTCCGTTGCTTCCCCCAGCTCATGCATTTTCTGTTGAGACGGAGGACACACGAGGTCTGACAAGCAAAAAGGGAAAGAAGACGCCTCAAGCGAAGCACCAAAGCACGGCGCAGTGGCTTGCCGCTGCCCGCGTCGTCTGCTACCATATCCCGCCAAATCTGCTGCCGTGGCCGCTTAGGCGCTGGAGGCAGCGCGCGACTGGGGCGGCTCCTAACGTATGCACGGTGCCCATACACTACAATACAAGCGCTATGTTTCAGACACGCAGTGCATGCGGAAGAAATGCAGGAGCCCTTCCCGTATCGTTCATCCAGGTGCTTAGCAAGGCAACACTTGAGCTGCTAGCTGATACAAGCAACCACGACGGTCACGCATTCACATTCTGGGAACAACGAAATCGGACCACGCGAAAGGACAAGTCACCTCGATAAAATGTCGGATTGCCGTATCAGAAAGGGCTTATCGCCGACAAGCCCACGACCGAGATAGCATCAACTATCGTGAAACGGCGCGTACAACCCTTACAAAATTAAATTTAGACAGTCTATAGACTGTCTAAACCCATTTAGACAGTCTACAGACTGTCCACATACATTTTTGTAAGGGAAGCACGCGCGTGAACAGCGCATCTTCCATAAAGGACGCCGCAAAGCTCGAGTACAGAAGCTCCAACGACTAAAGGACCACCCTGACGTTTACTATACAGACGTTTGTCCCTACCCAAAGCAGCAAGGGCAAGCTCCCGCCTACGCTCTCGCTGTAGTCAACCGGGGCAAACTTGCCAACTCCGCGACCATACTTACTTCATCCTCCGCGGCAGCCGAGGCAACTGCTATCGCTCTCGCCATTCGAATGGCAGACCAACAAGGTATCTCTGCCTACGTGGTCTCAGACTCGCAGGCAGCTTGTCGAATGTACCTCAAGGGCATATTACCAACGAAGGCCATCCATCTACTGGGAAGCGAACTCCTCTTTGATCACGGGATAGTCTGGTGTCCGGCCCATACGGGCCAGGATGGCAATGAACTAGTTCATTGTCACGCTCGAGTACTCAGCGGCCGAGCCCCAGGACGACCCGCCACTGAAGAGGACACAGATGATGGGGTGACACGGCGTGGCATCCTAGACAAACAAAGATTAGATCGCCGCATCGGGGCACCTCCTCACAAGGACCTCGACAGACACCAAGCGCGGGACTGGCGCCGCCTGCAGACCAATACCTATCCGAATCTGCATAGGCTTCACGTCATGCACCCAGAGAGATATCCCAACGCATGCCCGTGGTGCGGAGATATTCCAACACTCACACACATAACCTACCGCTGTCCCGAGCGACCGGCTACAGTCGACACAGGACATACGCACCCAATACACACGTGGTCGTGGGAGGCGCGACTCGCTGAACGGACTCTGGGAAGCCAACTGGCAACCCTAAGTCAGGCCCGCCGAGCCGCTATAGCCAGTGGAGCCTTGGAAGAAGGGCCCCACCCGCAATGAACCACATTTTTTTTTTCAATAAATGTTGTTTCTCTCTCTCTCTCGAGGGCCGCATTTCTGTCGTAAGCGGAAAGCGGGGCTTTTCGCTCACGACGCCGCCACCGAAATGTGTGAGTCACAACAAGCTTCGCTTGAGGAGGTTCCTGGTGGGAACTTGTCGCAGAAGACGGTCGGCTTTGTAGAGATATAGATAGCAGAGAATTAACAACCATAGCCTCATAACGTATGTGCTGTCCATGGGGACAGTCCTTAGCTTGCCAGAAGGTTTCAGCGGTGACAGTCGACCTTCCTCAGAGGGTCAGGGACGCGGACTCCGTTTCCCACGTGCCCCTCTCTTTAGCTCGTCTACTACACGCGCAACAGGTGCGTGGCGGGCACGGCCTCCTGCATACATACGAGTGACGCTGCTAATTCCGGTCCTTCGCCTTTTCTCTTATCGTCTCTGCTTCTGTGTAGCGAAACGCGGCAGCGTCACCGGGTCGCGTGCAATTAAGCACGCTTCACGGCGGCTTCGCACCGTCTCCCCCTATCTTTATCTGTATACGCGAGAGACAGTTCTCTTCGCCGAACGATGCCAATTACGTCGTTCCGTCATGCGCTGTTCTCCTTGTTTCGTTCTTGTAACGTCCTCCTTCCCAGCTTTTGTTTACAAGCTATGCCTGTGTTTCTGGCGCGTAGTACGGCCTTAACTATACCACTGGACGTTAACGTCTTGTTCGGTCTTTTTTACCGACTTAAAAGAGACGTATGGTTACCGTACAGGTAAATAGCCCCTACGTATATATAGCTTCCTTTTTATTCAGCCGCTTGTTATTCCTTGCCTGTTTATCTCGTATTTGTGCACCATTTCCGACGCTGAGTGCTGGCGCCTCGCGGCGCCAGCCTTTTTATATCCACGGCTCGTACAACACCTATGTAAACAAAGCAGCGATAAGTGCTCGTGCTATATTCTACGCGGTAATTAAGACGTCCGAGTGGTTCCTTCTTTCTTTCCGCCCCTTTTTCCTTTCCTGGCCACCTCAACGGCGTAATTGGTATACGTTCGCATTGTTTGTTTGTTTATCTGTCTACTTGCCTTCACCCCTTTCTTCCGCCTCAGGTTGTCAGCTTCTATACTTATCTCGAAAAAGTCATTAGCTCCGCAGGCTGCCCTGCCTTGCAGCACTGCAATTTTTCCTCCCTTCGTGTACTGTTCGTGCCGCTGCTCTCGGCGCCCTCTTAATTCATCAAGTCATTGTTGTTTCAGCCCTCGAGCTAGACTGCGTTATCTCCAACAGCGCCGCACGCGGTAACGAGTCACCTTATAACAGAGACTCTACGCTATATGCGGCGTCGTCGTGAAGGCGAGCATGCGCCGTAACCAGAGCAGGCTGGAATTAAACCCTTGTTTTCGCTGTTGGTTTTTAGACCTTATAACAATAGCGCACGTATAAGGCAGGGTCACACGTGCGTGCCCTTGGTTGCGTGTCGCACAAAAGCGACAAGCACTGCTTTCACATACTGCTGTACGTGCTGCTTGAAGGTCTTCATAGATTTTTCGGTTTTACACATGTAGCTTTCACCGGTCGCCAGTCTGTGCTGTTGAACAAGTGCCAGCAGCTTGATCATCCTGTATAACCGTAGGTTCAGCGATTTTCTTGCGTCAACTCAACATGAATGACAGAGTTGTGTTTAGAGATTTATTTTCAGGTACGCGGGGCTCAACTTTCGACTGCTAGCTCGTATACACTAACTCCGTGTGCGTGGTGTGATGTTCCACATATGATTTTCTTCCCTTTTCACTTCTTCTTCTGTTTTCTTCAAGCGGCTTAGCACGGATCCTAATTGAGATAATTCCTAGCCTATAGACCATTTTAGGGATAGGTTTCGCTGCCGCCATATTGGGCTGTTAACCTTGCCGTTTTGTATCTTGACCAACTAAGCGAACAGTGCTACGGCGGACGTATAGACATGAAAACGGTCGGGTTTGTGCATTCGACGTTTCCTGGCCTTATCAACTCACGCCAAGACATACAAAAATAAGAAAAACATTCGTTCAACACCCCAAGGTGGCGGCGCCAATATGTCTTACGCAAAATCGTCTATACATTTCGTTCTTTCGGTATGACGTGTGTACGTTACAGCACTCAGTAATATTTATGCGAGGCCTTCGGATCGAGTTTCACCGTCTACGCTTCTTTAACCTGCTCGTAAATCGACGCGCACGAATGTTATCTCGTACCGTCCCACATAGAAAGGAGGTGCATACAATCGCGCTTGCCGCGGCTGGAAATCACACCCGCGACCTCGGACTTGGCAGCGGAACGCCGTAACTTCTTGACCCGTTCGCTGTCTCGAAATGCGGCGCCAACGGGCCGACCACATTCGTTCGAGGCTGTGGACGCGTCTTCAAAACGATGCAGCTGTCCTTCGAACAGAATTTATGTAATGCAACATGCGTTCCTTTCTTTACAAGCAGGCTTTCCGATAACGTCAGTTCAAGGGCAGCAGGCCTCGCTCTTTGTATTCGCGTCTTTGCGGAGGAACTGGACTCGTAGTCGGCTGGTAACGCAACTTCACGCCAGCAATCGTCGAGAGATGGACAAGCGAATCAAATACCTGCTGTCGCGTGTGTATGCGGAAGGACTGCAGCCCTGCTTGACCGTAGTTTCGTGCAGCGTGTTGTGTAATGACGGATCGTCTCGCGTGGAACAGGAACACGTGGCACCATTCTACGACGACTGTGTTCATCCGCCAGTAGAGGCTGCACCTCCTCTGGACCATCCACATATTTGGTTCTGTTTAATATCTCAGGTTACTGCTCACTGCAGCTCATTGCAGCTCGTGTGAGCTTAACCCTTTTTTTTCAATAACGCAGTCATTATGTTGAAGCACAAACATAAAAGGACTCGTGAACTCGCGGAAGCGTACTACATCAAAATGATGGGCGATGATTGCACATCTGAACCTTCAGTTTATTTGCTAGACTGCGAGGTAGGCATGCTTAGCAATTTCTTTCACGTGACCTAAAATCCCTGCGCACTCACGGTGTTGGTTTTTGGTGTGTTCAGTTTTGTTTCAGTAAGCTTCAGTTGTCAGACAGAGCAAGTGTGTTCACTATTCATTCAGAAAGCTTGTAAGTTCATTTGCTAATAATAACACCGTTCCAGTTAGCGCGTTAAGGACGAGGAACTACTTCCAGAACGAGGGACTACTTTGCAGCGCGTATGTATAAAAGAGCGAGAAAGAGCTGTTGACTGCTTCGCACGCTGTACGGAACTTCTGGAACGGCGTCTGCCTTCCAACGGTCCAGAGGAAGAAAATGGCCGCTAACGGACGGCGGCGGCTCCTGCCGAATAAAGCTTCAGGAAAGGGAAGCCGGTCGTCCTCCCGGCGAAGAATTGAATTATACTGGCAGCAACGACTACGGTAAAACTGCGGCGACGGCAAGAATGAAGCCGTGAGTCCGCAATCTCTTCCCTGCGTTTCTGGTTCAAGGCTGTCTTCGTGCCGCGCAAAAGTGGACAACGCAGGCGTCTCCGCGCCGCCGCTGCGTACCGCACTGTCGCATCTGTAACCCGTTTCGGTGCAGTTATATACGCTTATAAAACACTCCGTTGCTTGCAACGGTGTGTGTAATTGCGATAGAAATGACGCAAATGGCCGTGTAAAAATACTGCAAAAGGCGACAGTCAGAATTTCCAGGCGTTACCGAAGTCGCATATCCTTAGGAACAGTTTCGTTTCGTCTCATGTAGCATGACATCTTGGTCTCTCCTATAACAGATGTGTTTTTTTTTAGTCAACACAAATAATCATCAAGGCTTCTGTAAAGTGAAGTTCCGTCATTTTTGGTGATTATTCTTTTTTTTTTTCAGCGCATTTAGTGAATCAGTGCTCTAAACTTTCTCGCACTGTACCATCTTCTTTGCCTTCACCATACTCAATATCTGACGTCATTTTCGCACAGTCGTCAGCGCAGGGAGTCACTGCCATGGAAACTCATTACCTGAAAGGGGCGGTTACTGTTAACATTACTGTTAACAGACAGAAGGGAGCTTAACACGAATGCCCAACTTGCTGCCCTACTGGAAGAACGGATGTTCATAAATGAATGACAAAACCAGGGGAGCGTATAAATGACGCGAAAGAAACGGCACCGTCTATAAACAGGTACTCACGTCTATTTCGTTTGGGAACTTGCGCTCAGCTTTCTTGATTTACGACAGACGAGGTCATGAACCCAAGAATCTTTGCTTCTGCGAAGGGTCGGACGCCCTGGCGGCTAAACGCGCCACGCGAAGATGCTAATTTTGGACGTCGAAGAGAACGCAGGGAAGGTTCTCCGTGATTCTTTGCAGCCCCAATGGTCACACATTATATGGAGCCAGCCATCTTGACGAGGATGGAGTACAGTGTTCCTGAAGTCTATCATTCAGACATAGGAGACTCAGAAGTATTAATTCGCGTCGGGGCAGGCTGTGGCGGTAATCTTAGGCATTGTGACCGATCGGAGTTGTGCAAGGGATAATCCGCGATAATCGCTTACTCTTCCAAAAGCACCAACGTGGTGCTTAGAGTAATTTGGTGAAACTCCTTGCCTGTGTTCTCTCTCGATAACGCTATGACTACGACTGCGCGCTGTCATCAGGGGATCGGGCCCGTTCGTCAGCGAAGCAATCGCCGATGACGCAGCCGCTTGTTTAGTCGCCAGTGCGGCTAATGCGCGAATGAACACGGTACGAGTTGGCGACCGAGAAAGAAGCCGGTCGTCTTCTCTCCTCCTGTCTGTCTCTCCCTTATAAAACTGCGGACGCGCGAGGCACGGATAACCTGTCCCATAATAGCGGAGCACCCGTGAGTTCGCCGCAGGGGGAGAAAAGAAATTGAAGGGTTCTCGCCGAGTGTCCCGTGCGCGGTTCTTTCGCCGTCCTGCAGCGAGCGGCCCGAGGCGGCAGCTGAAGCGGCAACGCTGTCTTTAGGCCTGGGACACTTCTTTGAGACTCTGCGGCCAGCGGCGCTGAACAGCCATTTTGCGGTCTGCGTGGCAGTGCATTCGTGCACGGCCCGCTATAGACGCGTAATTGTCGTGACCTGGTCGCTGAGGGCTCCCCCAACTATCCTCTCTTTTCCTTTTCCTATACCTGAACGGACGTGTGGAAAAACAGTGCACGCTTAAATTGGTAGGTGCGACGGAGTACGGCTTCTAAATGGTGGCACATTTCGCCGCACTTCAGAGCACTCAGGCACCGGTTCAGTGATGGCTTGCAGCGGTTCTGTCGCCCGCTGAGGAACGGTGCTCAGCGTGCTGTTCGCAAACGCGTTGTGCGCTCCGTAGTGTGTGAAAGAAAGTACCGCAAAAGTGCGCTAAGGAGTGCAGATGACAAGCGTTCCTTTTAGCGTGGTTACATCCTATAACCATTTAACCCGCGTAGAGCACCGCCCTGTCGCCCCCGTTTAACTTTCAGACGGCCTTATATAAAAAAAAAAAATCCTCTGTGTGTGGTCCTCGAGGCTGAGGAACGATCGAATCCTCGACTCGGCCTAACGCTCACTATCTTAATTCTGCCATCTCAGTGGCTAATAGCCTCAGAAGGTAAATGCTCTTGCAAATTTTTGTTTCGAGTGCACCTGCACAATACGTACTAGTGCGATGCAGGATTCGCATAATAGCTACACGCTGATAATCAGCGTCACGAGCCCGACGATCCACAACAGCTTGACTCGACGTTTCTTTCATCATCCAATACAATCTTTCTTGCTTTTATACGGCCAGCGTATTGCCGCCTCCAGTCTGTTCTTCCCAGCACTTGCTGCATGCCGGCCGAACTGCATTCCAATGCGTAGGCGTGTATGCGCGCGCCATTTCACACTCCGGGTTTGGGCAACGCTGCTGACATGACCGAGAGTGTAGAGCACCTCTATCACGCGATGGCCGCAACCATTAAAATCGCACGCGCACACGGGAGGGCGATCTAGCCCGCAACGTGTACGTATGGGGCGGGGGGCAACGCTTGTGTCCGCTGCCACGACGCGTTCTCGCCGACGTAGCACGTCCACTAGAGGTCCTCCTTGCAGCGCCGCGGGGTCCAGGTAACACCCCGCATGCACAGCTCCCCTTATTCGTATACACCGTAAAGCCGTGATGATGACGGTCGCCCACTCTCGCGTGTCCGGCCTGCCGGGGTTCACGTCCAGAGTGATGGAGGGTGCCAGACCAGCCTGCTCATTGTGAGCGCGCTCTCGTTCATGTATGGACGACTCTTCGTGAGCGCGTGGCTCGCTGATCACTCTTTCCCGCTCCTGGTCCGCTGCCCTCGTCCATGATGGAATGCAGGGGCCACGCACGCCGCTGCTGCTGGTGCATACGTGCTGCAGGGCTGACCTTTGTCCCGGCCCTCCTCCTTGAACACCGCCCCCAAAAAGGTCGATTGCCGTCTGTCCCTACGGGAGTGCGAGGTCGCAGCGTTGCGTAATGCCCGCATTCTGTGGGCCGTCGGTATAGTGCGACGGCGCGTTCCAGGGAGCGATGCTGCATGGTGTGCGGACCCCGTGCTGATGCACCAGCTGCCATTAACTATACGAGAGCCCACGTGCGCATTCTGCCATACACGAGAGAAGGATGCGAAGCTGTTCGTAATTCTTCAGCCGCACACCGCGGCCCTGGCGCATTCCTAGGATGACATATAACGAGAGCAAAAAGGTCTTGTAGTTGTAATACAGTGCAGAATTCTATACTCCGACAGGTATACAAGGTTTCCTTTTATCGAACGGACATATACTCCACTCCATGCACGCAACTTCCTACAGTAGGCTAGATTGGGCGCGCAAGGATCGACGGCGCGTATGGACGCTATTTTTGACTGCGGCTGTTCCGCCGCTTTCTTCGGCGCAATGTATGCTCGCGTTTTCAATTTCTTCTATACATGGGTGCGATCTTCTCTTCTGTGGCAACTCGGGTAGCGTTCTCTCCTTATCTTCCTTCTTCTTTCAACGCCTTCCCACGGAAGGCCTACAGAGTCGCCAGGCTAGGCAACGTTGCCCTCGCAAAGGTCGCGCGGAATCGCCTTTGCTTACGGCCATTTAGCCGAACCGCACGGCCCCTTCACCTCTCGGGCTGCCCTAACACGGCTACGCGCATGCACCCGGCCCCATCATTTGCGAGTCTGCCGTATAACTGGTCGCTATGCTCTCGGAGCTTGTTGCCTTCCTGGTGCTTATACACTGGCGAACTCGCCCTCGGCGGTCGGATCGTTAGGACGGCGCAGAGCAACCCTTTTGTTGCTTCCAGCCAAGAGAGGGGCGCAGTGGCGGTTACCGCCTTTTGCCGTACGCCGGCTAAACTACTCCACACACCGCCGTGCTTCGAGTGACCCAGAAAACAGCAGGCTCATCGTCCGCGACCCCCTGGACCACCGCAACTCTTCCCTTCACTCTTTCTCGGAGCCCTCCGCTTTTACAACGGTACATGGAGAATGCGGCGCGTCCGTCGACACGTAGTCCGTGCTTCAAATGCGGCTAGGCGTAAGAAAGGAAGGCCTCCTAAGAAGACGTGCATAGCTCCGGTATGTCGGAACAAGAGAGCTTCGCGCTCCCAGACGAAACAATGACGCCGAGCTTAATGCACCCAGGTATACGAGAGAGTGAGAACAAGAAGAAAAAAACACGGCTACGTGGAGCGCGAAACACTAGCCACTGGTGATGAGGTATTCGGGCAAAGGGCTGCCGCTCTGCATGCGGAGGTGGCATATGCAGTCAGTGACACTTGTTCGAGGAGCGACCTCGCGCCACTCCTGTGTCAAATAGCGCCTTGGGACATGCAAGCTGGGTATAGCCAAAAACATATTTTTTTTTCTTTTTTTGTGTGGCTATAACCACCAGCATTTCGATAGAAGAACGATGGATTGTCTGCATGCATTCCGCGTGTAGCAACAGTAACAGGATGATGAATAGACACACCTATTGTGGACATGCACGGGTCTACAATTAAGCCGTCGTCGTCACCTACGTGCAACAGGCCTCAGGCCTGGCCGACCACCCGACCTTGACCGCTGGATTAGTGGACCTCACCACCGCTCCTTACTGGACTTCATACACGAAGCAAATTTATATGTGTATTTCTGAATAAATATTATGCCTAAGGGCAGACTTCCGAAAAAAAAAAAGTAGAACGGGTTGCACATGGTAGCTGACGCTGAAAACGAGCTTAGAATGTGCACACTGGATACAGAATGCACGGTTGTGGCGTTAGCAACGTTTAATATTTATGAAACAATGCAACGCATTGCGGATGCATTCTGAATACAGCGGTGTACGTTGTCATGCGCTGCCATTTCTCCTGTGAAGTTTTACTTAACAAGTTATTGCAGGGACGCAAACAAAGTAATAATATTTTAAAAATTGTTATTTCAATCGTTCACTTAAGAGAGTAATAACTGCTATACTTTCTGGCGAACCAACCGCAGATGTCAAATGCAAATTTCTTCAGAGCTAGTCGCTGCATTTTTGTCTATCGCTACGTACCGTCGATATATATCTATGGCCAACACACAGCAAAAGCCAGTCTAACTACTGAAATTTTTTATCAGCGGAAGGGGCGAGCATGCAGAAATGAATGTGCCAAGGATATCATATATGATTATCGTTATCATTTATGTTTTCACGAATGTATTTTATTTTAATTGATTTCTTCATTTTCTACTGTAGCGTGCAGAACGCAGAACTATACTGAGTAGCCGAAATGCTTTCTGTGTACCCTCACTATCCGTTGCGCCGCAACAGTTCTATGACGACGAATACAGATAGTCTTATGGTCAAGCTCATAAATTTGCATGTGGGTTAAAGAAAAATCATTTATGTGTTAGTCTGCCAGACGTGGTCATGTTTTCTTTTGCGACCAGTCCTCCCTTTTAGCCATCACTCTGAATTAAGGCACAAATGTCGCTGACATCACTAGAGTATGTCGCTCAGTCTAATGCCAGCAGCATGGGCTGAAGCCTGTTCCGTGCACACGCAAAAGGCACCTCGCCCACCTGGTCTCGCTGAGAAGTAACGGTCCGTGGTCCATTGCCCTATTAGTTGACCACGCCCCGTAGCAGAGTGGGGCAGGGGTCAGCCCGATTCACATGTGGAGCCCACGGCGTCGTTAGCACCGTACGTGTCCTAACGGGTCTTTCTTTTCTTTCACTACACCCATAGACGCTTTCTAACCGCAGCGGCCCAGCTCGTAAAATTGGATCACTCATTAGGGCGAACCTAGTCTCCTCGGCTCTCGTTTTTCTTGACTCTTAGACCGCTTGGAACACGATATACGCCAGGTCGACCGCGTGTCGTGGGTCGTGTAATCTTACCGGTCCATCTGACGGGTCAGCCGACCGAGAGAGAAAGCGTGCACCCTTCTTCACAGTGAG
The DNA here is from genome assembly GCF_013339695.2 of Rhipicephalus sanguineus. Taxonomy (NCBI): domain Eukaryota; kingdom Metazoa; phylum Arthropoda; class Arachnida; order Ixodida; family Ixodidae; genus Rhipicephalus; species Rhipicephalus sanguineus. The sequence continues at coordinate 65,596,438 of NC_051179.1, forward strand.
AACTACTGAGAGAGAGTGGCGAGCACAGCGTTATACTTTATAGCTCCCCTAGACAGACAATAACACCGAGCCACACATTACGGCTCAGGCGCCGTAACGAAGCCGTGTAACGAAGTGCCGTCAAGCGAGCGCTCATGCATATCCAAACGAACTTCCTTATTCGTTTCTACCGATGTTATTGAACTTCGCATTATTATTGCTCGTTACATTCACTGCATTTTACCGGTACTATAATATGGGACTGACGTTTGGAGGTTGATGAAGAAACTTCAGAAGAAGGACGGCGCACAGTGCTTATCTCCGTGCAATCTGACACAGGAGGACCTCGTTAATACGTTCCCGTTTCGAGCGATCTCCCGGTGCTAACGTTAGCGATATCGTTATCAAGCGAAAACTGCTCAATGTTGTAGTAAATTCAGATAGTATGTGTTTTCCCGGTTAGGACATTTCTTCCGGCGTTCTTTTTAAAAACGTACGAACGAGGTTCTTTAGAGTGTACACGAAAAGTACACAGTATACTGTACACTGTATTTTCGTATACCGTGTACGAAATAATAATATCTGGGGTTTAACGTCCCAAAACCGCGATATGATTATGAGAGACGCCGTAGTGGAGGGCTCCGGAAATTTCGACCACCTGGGGTTCTTTAACGTGCACCTATATCTACTAAGCACACGGGCCTCAAACGTTTTCGCCTCCATCGAAAATGCAGCCGCCGCGGCCGGGATTCGATCCCGCGACCTTCGGGTCAGCAGTCGAGCGCCATAACCACTAGACCACCGTGGCGGGACTACCGTGTACGAAAAGGCATATGTTTGCGTATATCCCACCTTTGCACCCCACAAGGTGTAAACGATGATCTAGCTGTGGCGTCCTGAACTATTTCTGAATTAGTCACACGCTACCAGCGCAAATTAACACTGGCTAATCTTGTATAATGTCGGCTAACGTTGGATATCCGTTGTTGGTTAGCTGCACCTGAGTTGGTACAGCCGCAATTATTTTTGGCCTAACTTTTTGTAGTCACATGATAGAGCGAATAAAAAGTTCACGAGTGCTGTTTTCCAATGACCGGATGCCTTTGCTGATGATGCGTGCAGTGCTTCAATCTTAGCGTGAGATGTTTTTAACCGGACACTGGGCCCCGATGTCATGTTCTCGTTTTGCATGCGCAGGTGATGGTTGTGCTGGGCGCGTACATCGATGGCTTCTGGAGCCCCTGGCACGACATGGCAGTCGTGTGGCTGCGGCTGGCGCAGGGATTCCTCTTCCCGCTCGTGCTGTGCGTCACCGATCGCCACCACTGGTCGGCACTCAAGAAGGCCCTGCAGAGACGCTCGGCGTCGGCTGACTTCACCGGAGGTGAGGAGATTAGTTTAGATTAGATTAGATTAGATAGATAGATAGATAGATAGATAGATAGATAGATAGATAGATAGATAGATAGATAGATAGATAGATAGATAGATAGATAGATAGATAGATAGATAGATAGATAGATAGATAGATAGATAGATAGATAGATTTTTCATTACCAAGCCCGGCGTGACGAAAGCGGTGACGTCAAAATTTCGGTTCACGTATTGTGATGTCACAGAGTGCACAGGTCTGCAATCTAGGCGGCGCCCGTTTAGCCCAATGGGTAAAACCCTCGGGTTTCTGAGCGTGCAGAGCAGGGGCGTAGCCAAGGGGGGGTTGGGGGGGTTCAACCCCCCCCCCCCCGAAATTTTTCAGTTTTGCTTGCGTATATATACACGCACGCATACAAACGCACGCACGAGCATACATAAAGTATGGTTGAACTCCCCCCCCCCCCCCCCCCCGAAAAAAATTTCTGGCTACGCCCCTGGTGCAGATCTTTGATTCGAAACTATAGCTACCACCACCGCTTTTCTTTCGAGTTTATTCTGGCTTGTATACATTAATTTTGTTCGTAGCGATTGCCGAGGCGAAGTTAGAACGCAGTAAAGAGCTTGCACAGACAAGGAATGCGCGGAAGACACAGGACAGCGACAGCGAAGGCTAGTGTGACGTGGTACAGCGGCGACATCCTCCCCCCTAAAGCAAAACCTGGCGCGTCAGTGAGTGTTCCCTTTCCCCCGGCCACCTTCGTGGAAGCGCAGAAGGGACGTGACGTCACTGCCAATGGGTATTTAGGGGCCGCTTTGCAGGGACAGGCGCCGGCTTTTTCGCTCAATGAGCCATTTGAAACTTTCGGTTAACAAAACATAAATAGAAAAATAAATAAGTAAATCTTTAAATGAAGCTTATGAACAAAATATCGTCCTGAACTTTGCACGCTGCGACAACAGTGCATACGCTGCAACTTCCGCGCATCGACCAGGCTTGCGGTGTACCTTGCGCGGCTTCCGGATTCCGATGAAGGACGATGATGGTTCCTTGATCTATTCCGACGATTGTGCAATCCTAAGCACTCTTTCTTGGCGTCTCCATCCACTCACTCGCCTGTCGCCTTTACGACGTCCACCGACATCGTAACGCGACGCGACAGACCTCCGTACACACCGTGCGCGTGGGGACGCTCCAGATCGCCACACTCGCGTCAACCGCAACAACAATAGCCCTTGTCCACGGCAATCCTCTTGGAGCGGAGATTTCTCGAACGTCCTCTTCCGCATTTTAAGATGAGCCGTTATATTCGACTGTTATACAACTTTTAAGAGCACGGCTGCGTACAGACAGACGTAACCCGGATGTCCGCGAGTAACGGGACTATGGACCGTTACAACGCAGTCCAGGAGGGGCCGCGCCTGTCTCAGCTATGGCTTCCGTTTCATGGCCTCGTCTGTCGCCTTCCTCTCCCCCGCGTAGCGGCCGTCTCGTAAAACTGCGAACAGGCGCACGCTTGTTTGCCGTAATCCTGCCCATGCCAGCCATTTCCATCGGAACAGATGCTTTTACTCGCAGCATCTCGCTTCTTCCTCACATACATACATACATACATACATACATACATACATACATACATACATACATACATACATACATACATACATACATACATACATACATACATACATACATACATACATACATACATACACTGACGCGCACACACAACATCCGTGGAAGAATATGCACCTCCTCGGCGTCGACGTGGCTGTACAACCATGCAGCCACGAGTGCCTTCGTCGCGTCGTCAGTGGCGGCGCCCCCCTCGTACTGCCCGCCTGTCTCCGCTCTCGATGAGGTTGTTGTTCCGGCCGATCGCCCATTGTGCCATTGTCCGCGCGCTGCCGCCGTGGCATAACGGGCCGAGAAAGCGAACGATGAATCGTGAAGGCAACGAACGAGGTCCGGCGGCCCTTCTCTTCTTCGTTCTGTTGCGCGCGCCGCTCCGCTGCACGAGCTGCAGTAGACGCACTTCATATACAGCGGTCGTCTCCGCACTCCGGTTTACGCGTAGAACAGTGCAACAAATATGAGCAACAACAGTGAATATAGACCGGCGAAGCAAGTCCCGCTTGTCCGGGACCAGTCGCCGTGTGTTCCGGCTGGTCGCCCCGCGACCGGTCACATAGCGGCACCCACGACGCGGCCGGACTCTTGATCGGAAGGAAGGTCGCGGACGACAGACTGCCGCAGTGCATGAGCAACATCCTTGTTTGCTCGCTCGCGGGCTGCCATGGATGCACAAGCAGCGGTGCGGGGCGCGTCCACCTTCACCGTCGATGGAAGCGGCCGCGACGGCAGGCCGTTGCACGCACTTACTCGAACAGAAAGAGATGTGCGACTGCTTTACGGAAGCGTTTGAATGACGCTATCTTGCCCCGCTGAACACGGTGCACACGTAAGTCGAATTAGCCGTCTACAAACTGTCTTTTCACGAGATTAGCAGGTCACCTTTAGGGGTCTCCTTGTAAAGTGTATAATATGCCGCGGTTTCGCTCGTGACATTCTAAGATAAATAAAAAAGAACAATTTCCGGCTCTAATTTGTGCAGCTGGCAATCAACTTGTATCTGTCGAATGAACTTATAGGCGTTATTAATCTGTGCGAAAAGACGCGGACGCAACACACAAGTAAAAAACGCAGAACACCACGAGCGCAGCTTACTTGTGTCCTCGCCTCTTCGCGCAATTTAATAACGCCAGAAAGCTATGAACCAACTATTCTGCCAGAACGTCTTACTGAATAAACTTAACAGAGCTTTGAAAGTATGCTTGACATTACGAAGAAACTTTCGTAGCATCAAAACGTGGGAGAATTCGGCAATGTCACAGGACATGCAAGGCCGAACTGTACACAAATGAAAACTTTACGAACAAATTAACGAGACTTTCTTTACACCCGTTAACAGACCCGCCACAATGGCCCCACTGTCCTCAATGAAGGTTTTTCACTGCTTCCAAGGCGCGCAGTTGCATGACTTTAGTTGGCCGCAGGCCCAATAATTTACTTTGTTTCTTATTGTAAACCGGCGGAGGAACTCTATACTGTGTACGCTAAGGAGCTTACCGCCCACAAGCACAATGGTTCGCGTGTTAAAGCCTCCACTTCGAAGGCCACGATTATTCCCAGCGCAAACAGACGGGGATCTTTAAAAGAACCGCGCACTGTGTATACACAGACATCAGCTAAGCTGCAGCCGACTTCGCAATCCGCTCGTTGCGTACGTATAAACGACGCGGCATCGCACGCTGACCGACGTCTGCGAATCGTTGTTTCTTTGACGACGACGGTGCGGACAAAAGAGGTGGAGCCGCCACAAAGGGGCCGCGACGTTGCTTTCGCCGTTACGGCAAACGGCGTGTAAGCAAATTGAGATGGTAATTAGTGCTCCCTTTCCATCTCGACGTCACGGCCCCTCGTCTCGAGACAATAGCGCAACGGCGAGGAAAGAAAGGGGTGAGGTGAGCCGCCACTCAGGCAAGTTCTCTCTCCATGCATGCTGCGGTCCACGCGGGCTTGACCACCTTGAGTGCTTGCTGCTCGCCTGCAGTGCGTGAACGGCACGCACCCTCGGGAGCTCTCTCGACGGTGTGAGTAGCACGGCCGCTTGGAGAAAGCTGAAGGCCTTGGGCCGTAGACGCACGCTAGCTCTTTCTTTTAGGGGAGTCGCCAAACTGCTTGAGCCTACGTAGCTAGAAGCCGCGTCGAGTAGCACGCGACAGGGGCGCTTCGCGTCATACTAATACTAGCGCTTATCACTCGTGTGAACGGCTCGAAGGCTGAGGATGCATACTGGTGGCCATGTTTAAGAAGGGAATTCAACAACCACCCGTTTGTAGCACGAAGCCACAAGGCCATGGTGAGTGATGGCAGCCATAGGCGTGTGCAGGGTTCTGCATAAGGGGGAGCAAATTTCACCGCAGCCCCCCGCCCCCCCTCCCCCTTCTCCTTTGGACGCATCCATCTCATTGGATGCAAAAACGAAAACTAAATGCGCCGCTCACAAGGACCTACCTTTGGTCCCCGTGGATTTCCCGGTGTAAAGGGGGGAAGTCAACCGTTCTTGTAATGGAACGTCAGGGGTGGCTACGCAGCCATTAACGTCAAACACTTGCATGGGCATAAACTCTGCACTTTAAACAATGCAGGGACAGGCCCTACTCAATCAATGCGTGGGGCAGACTTGACGCCCCCCCCCCCTTAGATGGCTAGGCGGACGCTTGCGTCCCCCTATAGTCATCGACCCGCTCACGTCGAGTTCAAGTAAACGAGACTCAATTAAGGGTACGACAAGCACTAATCCGGTCATATATAAAAGAGCGCTGAATTCGACGCAGCAACTTATTCATTGGTGAACTGAGAGTCAGCGAAAATGGTGATGGCATTGACGACCATAGTAAGTCGGACAGCACGGGCTCCTGTAGACGTAGGCGAAGAAGGCCATGGCGCCAGTGAGAAACACGAATGTATTTCCAAGTATCTTTTAGACTGCGCATCATGGAGTGCTTTCGAAACAATTTTATGCTCTGTGTACGTTACGCCTTGATATCTTATATGCGCAATGGGATGCCTTGCCGTACGCTTTTGTAAGCATGCATTGCTGATGTGCTAGTAAAGATGGACAGCGTGCTTACGTTTATACTTCCACCCACGGCATAGTGCAAGCCCTCCCACATTTCATTCCTTGCTCCATTCTTCTGTGAGGAAAACACGCTATTCGAACATTTCTTGATACCAAAGAACTGCCTCTCAAGTCCCAAGGGTAACTATACTCTAAGTTTGTTTGAAATTCCATCTACAATTCCCACAACGCTGTTGGAGGTAAAAGTGCGCACAGAGTTTGAGAAAAGCGGGACATATATCTTGGCACTGCTCACTTTAGTACTCATGTATACAGCAGCCTTGACGACTTTTGTATAGGTTATTGGACGTCCCTCGCGTGTGGCGGCTGTTTCCCATATCTTTATATAGATAATGAGCCTAATGGACGCGTGAGGCACGAAATGACTTACAGATATACACAAACGGCATACGCGTATATAGTACACGTATATAGCCGACACTCGTGCATATCTTGACGGGCTGCATGCGTGTCCGTCGGAAGGCGTGATAGCCGACGGGCATAGCACGCACGATCCGTGACTAAGGGAGGAAAAATAGCACTGCTCGCAGCGCGCTACAGTCGGATCGTATCGACACAGCGGACTACCGAAATCGTTCCGTTTCACGGCCGCGGTTGCATTGCTTGAGCGACTCGATACCATATAGGAATGGGCATTCGCTTCATGTCTCACTGCAGACATTCACCGCTATTAAGGAAGCCCTGACGAGGCAGACACTGTGGTGCTTAAGTGACGGCATTGGATCGTGCGCGTGCTGGCGGAAGGGACGCGCTGATATCTGAACGGGGCTATAATGCGGGTATGGAAAGCTATAAACCGGTGGATCGCTTCCTGCATGGTCGTATATATATCGCTCCGGATTGCAGGTATCATGGTTCTGGTATATAAGAACGCTGTTGGAAGGTATCCTACTGCAGCGCAGTCTTCACAGGCTGCATGACGGGAGCGGAATCGATTAAGAAAGCCGATGGACTTACTTGCACCATCGAACGCGTAGTGTTTTGCGATGATGCCGAAAATGGAAACATGGATGATGAGTACCGTCACGAGCGCAAGCCGGCAGCTGGACGTTATTGTTGCGTGCACGGTAATCGTTCATATAGTTGCATTTCCTTCTGTGTGATAAGCAAGATACCAATGATTAGAGTTGTCGTGTTTCATAGCATTAGAAAGTAACAGAAAAGTATCAGGCAGCGATGTGCTTGCATGGCTGATAAGCTCTACCTTGTTATGGCCAATTCACAAATGCTTTGTGCAATAATCGTGCGGGTTTTACGTCCTAAAACCACGATATGGAGGGCTCCGGAAATTTCGACTATCTGGGGTTCTTTAACGTGCACCTAAATCTAAACACACGGGCCTCTAGCATTTTGCCTTCATCGAAATGTAGCCGTCGCGGACGGGATTTGGTCCCGCGACCTTCGGGTCAGCACTCGAGCATCATAACCACTAGACCACCGTGGCGGCTGGTCAAGCACCATAACCACCGGACCACCGTAACGGGTGCAAACCCTTTCGTCATTTCTGTTTAAATCGGAGCAGCTAAAGAGCTGGAAACTTGGTTTGCTGTATAGCCAACTTTGGCTATATTGTTAATACATGGTCATACTTGACAAGACATTGCTAAAGCTGCCCTGTGCGGCGCTGCTAACTAGCGCCAACACCACTTAAGCAATCGGAACAATTTCCACTGATCATACTTCTACAAAAAATACTTCCTCGGGCAAGTGTATGATACTGGATTCAACTGTATAACTGACCGTCACTTTTGCATGCATTTTCCACGAAATGTATATACAGCGAAGGACAAAACACATGTAATTTGCGGTTTCCTCTGTCCCCTTCATCTCCTGCACATTTCGTGTTGTTACTTCAGTAACTCACGCTAACAAGCTGACCCGACCGAAGTTTTCTTATCTCACATCAGTTCCAGTGGTTAACGCGGCCCCCGTATCACGATGCGTGTAGCAGTAACCAAGGGCGCGGCCTCACAATTAACAACCGCGCACGCAGATCTCTCTTCCAGCACGTGCCAATTAAACTTGCTGGCATCCTGCCCCGGTCATTTTGTACGTTGAGCTTAATGCCTGCTAATTGGAGACTCGAGACAAGTCTCGCTCATTAAAGGGAGAATTCGCTCGTCCTCTCAGAATTAAGTTACGCCTGCACACCGGGCGCGTAGCAAAGATGCAAATTCAAGCGCACCACACGCAATCCCCGTTTCCGAACGCAATTAGTTGGTAATTATAGTTCTGGCATCATAGGCTGGACGTGGTACTACTTGCATATTCGCCAAATCTGCCGTTTTAGACAGTGTGCTGCAGCTTTCCCGATAACAGTCATTGAAGCATTCCTGAAAACAGTGTCGTTATGTGGTCCGCTGATCTTGGAATCGCAGTATGCATGGTAGCCGTTCCACAACTTCGAGCACCTTGAAATAGCTTGACAAAAATCAATGTAATTCTCTCGATGTGAAAAGCGAACAGTGCTGTTCCCCATTCTGCATGTTCGTAGGCTCCGTTAGATGTTGCGATATACCTGCCACGTTTATATCACGCTTATTGTCGCGCTCATCGTGAATGTCACGCTCGTGTTCCGTCATAGCAGCTGCAATGTGAAAGACTAAATACGAATAACACAGTCTTCTCGTCTTCGTCGTCAATGGTTTGTGTAGGCGCATGGCATACATCATACGATGTGTTTGAGAGATGCAAAAGTATACACCCTTATAATTGACGGCGTTGAGCAAAGTTGAATTCTTTGGCTGGCATGTGTATACTTATAACAGCCAAGTACCAATGTGGATCAGCTCTTTTAACACAGGAGCTATTTGTTCAACAATAAGTGAGTGAAATAACTTTTATTTGGAATCCAGCGATGGGACTTCATAGTCAGTTTCGATTACGCCCACCTCTAACATTCCCATACGTGTATATCAACGGTGAGAATGAGGGGCACCGTACTTCAAATGTCACTTCGCGCTTTCCTTCAGTCACGTTCACGAGCCCTCCCTCCCTTTTACATGACGCAGGTGACGAGAACCGGTACCGGCTGTACCCCGGCGACGGCAAGAGCTACATCAAGCAGCTGGGTCCCGTGGCGCCCATCGGCATCATCACAAACTACAAGCGTTCGTCCACCAGCTACGGCCGCGTGACGAAGACCCGGCCTGGACGCACCAGTTCTTCGAGAGCCAGCGACCGGCCCCGGATTCCGGGCATACCGCCGCCCAGTTACATGGTTCCGGGCATCTACAACGTCGACTGCGTGCTCGACAAGGCGGCCTACTTGCGGAGCTGCGCCGTCCAGCTACAGCACCAGCAGCATTTGCAACAGCAGCACCTGCAGCAGCAGTCGCCCGACAGCCCGGGCTCCCCGCTAAAGCGGCCACTGGAAGACGCCAGAAGCTGCTGCTCCATCGACTCGGCGGTCAAGGTCCACATACCAGGCCGTCGACTACGACTCCGAGAAGTCGCGACCCGACGAGGACGAGCGGCGCCACCAGGCGACCGTGCTGACGCCGCAAGACCTGCCCGCGTGGATCCAGCAGGCCCAGGAGGAGGACCACATATACGCGACGCTGTCAGACACGCTCAGTCTTAGGTGAGGATGGAACTTGCGCTGTCGAAGTGAAAGTAATCGCGATGCTTCTATTAATGCGTCACGTGAATGTGCTTGAAGTGAGCTGCAAGCGTTTCAGCTGAAGGTTTAGTAAAGCTTTTTGCATTGTCCAGCACAGAGTAAGTGCTTGAGTCGTTTCTTCGGACCATGTTAATTAACCTTGTCGCAGTTGTATAATTAACCTATGCTGAATGTAGGCGTTTTGATGCAAGAGATTTTATCTGTTGTACAGAAATATAACGGTATGTCGTGGTACAATTACGTGTCGTGCCATGTAACCTGAAACTTCGCTGGCTCGCCAACTAGATGATAATTAATTAAATTAGTGCTTATTGATTTAAACTGTGAAAACAGATTGATGCGAGCGGTAGTTAATTCATCTGAAAGAACCCGCGTATGTTTACTGTCACCTGTACTCGGTGGTTGCTCCTTCTTTTGTCCCTTGTGTAAAGTGCGCGCTGTAATATCAATTATCCACACCAACTAGCCCGGTCACATACCTTGTGTACGAGTTTTTACTGAGAGAACTTCCCTTGCAGACCGTTTTCACACACCATCTTCGCATAAAGCATAGTGTGACTACGCGCTAACCTTTGCCTTGTGTTCGTCGCAGGTCCACCGTAGCCGGCGAGAGCTGTGCCACGCTCAGCGCGCCCGAGGAAGACTCCGACTCCGACGACGCCGGCTCGTTCACGACAGACGCCAACGACGACTTCGAGTTCCACGACACCCGGCCCTGCGGCGGCGAGGTGCGCATGCGGCCTTCGACAGGCTCGGACGTCGCGTACGCCGCGTACAGCGTGGTCCAACACCACCCTTCGACCGAGAGCAACGGCGGCGGTTACGGCCGCATTCAGAAACCCGTCGATCCGCCGCCGTATCAGGAGTCCTGCTGCAACATCGCGGGCTCCCGCAACGCATCGTACTCGATGAATGATCTCGACCTCATCGACAAAATGGAGGACGGAGACGACGACCAGGCGGGGGACGGTTTCCGGGCACCGTGGCGACAGCCCAGGAGCGAGTCTCTCATGTCCCTGTACAATCCACCCGCCGAACAGGAACCCGAAGTCGTGCCGGTTGAGGACGTTCTGGTCAAGGATCCCGCCATAACGGGTGACCCTTACAGTCTGGGCCAGAAGGTGATGGAGGCCATCATGAAGAACGGACGCTCGTCGTTCGTCATCCGCAGGAACTACGTGCGCAAGGCCAAGAAGAGGATCGGCCTGAAGAAGCACAAGCTCGTCTTCGACTGCGAAGGCATCGACGACGGATTCACGGCCGTCCGCAGGTTCCCTTTCCAGCAGCATCGGCTGGGCGGTATCAACGCTATCCGCAGGATCGGCAGCCCCACCAGCCAGTGGCACGTGCCCGCGGGACCCGCCGGCAGGCTGACGGTCATCTCAGAGTTCATCTAGGTGTACATATGTATTGATGCTAGCACCCTTTTGAGCCTTTTGACAAAAAGAGGAGCATGCAACGCCGCGCGGTGTAGCGGTGACCCGATCGTGTACATAAACGCTGCTTCTCGTGTCTCTCGAAAGTGTCAAACAAGCGGCCCCCGGAGCTCCTGAAGACCACGTGCGCCTCGGCATAAACGCGCTCCGATTGATTATCGAAAGTACACGGCCAGATTGCAGACCCTTACGCTATGACTTAAAGGATGTGTGAATCAACGTCTTGTTAGGAAGAGAAGAAGCACCTTCAGATGGAAGTAAAAAAAATAGCGAGCAGGCTCAAGTCTAGCTGTCAGCTTTAGGGACCAGACGCAGTATTGCGTATTGATAGCGCGCACCTTTGTGTCACGTAGCCGTAACGGCTAAAGCAGACGTGCGGTCGAAAGATGTTTGCTATATGGCATCGAACGCAGTTCTTTGCAAATCGCCTTGTTTAGGGGGCTATTTTTCTTACATTATGACAGTCATCCTCTCTCCAAAGCTACGCCACATCTTGTGTCAACCACACCGAAATTCAATGCTTCTTGCAGTGGCAGTGGGTTGCGCAAGATGATACATTTTTGACGTAGTTCCACTAGAGCATATTGTGAAGAGAGTGAAGCAACAGGGCCCCTTTCGTAAACAAAGTGAGGTTATTCCTGATTTTCGTCAACTAACCTGCCGATCAATATTTCGCCCCGAGCCCTAAGCGTCTCCTGTCCATCTGCAGCCAAGCAGCGTTCAAGGATAGCTTTAGTCCTGAGAAGTGCCTAATTACCAAAACCTGTGACGTCTGGACTCCACATATTTTCACTAGCAACAAAGTTTAGAGCATACGGCGTTCTTTTTACCACTATGCATATATTAGTGTGCCACGGAAGATAAGTTTAGATATGCAGGCCTTACGGCTTGCTTGTAGTTGGGCGGCAATGTCGTGAGAAGTTTCCTATGCCAAATCCTGCAGAGAAACAAGTCGCATTAAGGTCTGTTCATTTCTGTCCCTTCGGTTTACAAGTCAACACCTCGTAATTCCATTCAATTGCACCTTTTACGTTTGAAGTCTGGTTATTTTCTACTCACTACACCTCTAACGTTTCGACTCTCTAGTTATCTCTACGCCCACTGCTAGCGCTTCAGTCTGTCTAGACGTATACGTCCACGCATAGTCATTACCGTCGTTGTCATGTTACCATCCGTCTAACAGCATGACAAAGAGCTGCACTGAAAACCTTCGCTTGAAGTCACAACGTTTCACGCGACACTGAGCGCATTAACCGCCAAAACGAGTTATTTAGGGGGCAGCTACGTCTATTGAGGTATAATTAAATAACAAAGTTAGTTACGTTACGATATGCCATGTACAGTACGTTAATAACTTGCTTTGGTTGCGCCAAACGCAAGAACATGAAAAGAAAACGCTCGGTAGTGTCATGCCACGCATGCGCTGTGTCGGCCGCCCTGTTCGCGATTGCACAACCGCATTATCGCTCGTAGTAAATCCACCCAATACATTGTAACCAGCAGGAATTAACTGCAAATGACAAGCACTCCGAGCACATATTTAACGCGACTGAAAAAAAAAAAAGAAGACAAGCTTATATATGTCTTTTTTTTCGCTTTCTATACGAGTAACAAATTCAGCCATCACTGTAAATACACACATCGTGACCTGAGCAGAGCACACAGCTCTCACGCCATTTACTCATTGCCACTATGTGCCTGTACGGAAACGCATTTGGCAGCCTCCTGCTGATAGTATACATATAGTATGCAATCACGCGTTACGTGAGCTACTAACCAATCGTTTGCAACACTGTTTTCATATACTGTATAGCGTGCGTGTTGCCGTGTCTGAGAGTGCACAAAACGGTGTTCAAACGCGCTACTGAACCGACGCCCTTCAAATGCGTTGTCCTGAGTTTAAGTAATATAGGTCTGGAGGAGTACCGTGACGAAGTGGCCAAACTTCCTCGATGACCCCTTGTTTGAATGTAAAGATAAATGGATCGCGGCGTCAGTTAGTGTCCTTTTTTTTTTCTAGAAGAAGCGCTATGTGTAGCCAGCGTCCCACGCTGAACGTAAACACGTGACATCGCAGTTTTCCTTTCGCAAACGAAATAAACGTGCAGTCAACGTCACTCGTGTCTTTGATTATGCACTGAGTCTAATCAGCGAGCCATCCGGCTTCCCTGTCGACCCGTGCCGTTTATTTATTTGAGCGGCAATGTTTTCCGCGCATGCCGCTATTGTCCCGCAGATATGTCGGCACACCGTCCACCTCGAAAAGACAGATGGGAAGTGGTGCGTAAGGGGCGCGTATGTTCGAGAGAAACACAACGCCTCAAACATGTCAACTAACGCGGGTAATTAATTAATTGTTCACCTTTGCGATTGGGTAATCTTACTGAAAGTGAATTCCAAGGAAGAAGATTCGGTCGCCCTATCCTTATGCCTCTAACTTGCGACTTGGACTTCTTGGACACCGAGTCCGTGAGCGTCAGCGTGTTTTCATATATTTCTTTCCCTTTGCAAAACGGGAAAGACGTACGCTTACCGCTCGCCCGGTAACGCAGACGTCAATAGAGGAAGAAGGTCGAGCACCCGCTATGGGTTGATTGAACCGGCATAGGAAAAGAGACGGGGCGTAGTCGTACCCCCGTCGTCGCTTCGTCCGACGTGTTCACGGACGACTGCTTCGCGCCTTCGAACAATGGCACGCACGAGTGCGCCGCAGCCCCTGATCCTGCTGTGTTTTGTGTGTTCATCTCCGCGATTGCCCGTAACTTTTTTCCTCCTCTCCCTCCCCCCCCCCTCTTGCCCTTACACCTTCCACGTTTATGACTGTGCTAACGAACTGCCAGTGTTGGTGTACTACGCACTCGCCTCTCCTTTCTGTACACCATCATGTGCCTCGTGACCAAATGTGTGCAGCGGCGACTACAAACGGACAAACGGAAAGACAATGATGATTCCGAGGAGGTGCCTCAGATGAGATGACGACGATACCCGTTTCTTTTTCTTTCTTTTGGTTTCCCACGCGAATCTTCTAATATATTCTTCCGTTTTGTCTCTTCGTGTGCGTCCTGTAGAGGCGAGGACGGTTTGCGTCTTCCAAGAGACTCGTTGCTGTTTTGTAGGCATTTTTTTTTATTCTTCACTGCTTTTTTTTTTTTTTTTTTCACGACGCACCCCCCGAGATACGCGGGTGTGATGGGTGTGCCGTGCCTTCGTGTCGTCGTTTTGTTTCGTATAACCTTCAGTGGCTAAGCCATGGCCACCGACGAAGTCACACACACACGCACCTCACCTTGTTGCCGAGATGACGAATAAATGCGATTACGTGTGAGCACCGGAACCGTGTGTGTGTGTGTGTCATTTCCAGAACGACGTGTGTCTGCCGCCGCTGATGTGAGTCACGTTTGAGCGTTGGTGAATAATAGAGACGAAAATACAAAAACCTGGTGGCAACCCTAACCCTTGACTTATGTCTCCGGTAGTGGCTCTTACACGTCGGCATTCGTGTGCACTGGTGCATTCCTTTGGTTAACCTTGCGTTGCGTTGCGCTGCCGAAGTGGATCTCAGAGGCCACGTAAGAAGAAGAGCTTGGTTGAGATCTGTTCCGTAAGATGTCGCAACTATCCCAGCTGTTCACAAGAAAAGTGTCTGCTCTTTCAATGAACTCGTCTAATTTATTTTCGTTAGTTATCCTGGCAATTAATTGGCTATTATACTAAGTAAACTTACGCTCCGATATGATGTTTATCCAGTATAACTCTTAACTTGACCCAGAACTATTGATTTCGTACCAGTTTGATTTCTTAAAACAGATTTTCCTAATGTTCTGAAAACCGGAAGTACGTGCTCGACCGTAAGTGCTTGAAATAGAAACAAGAGTGTTACTCGTTGCTCGTGTCACTCATAATTCATTTATATTCGCCCTATATTCCTAAAATTTTTCAGAGGTACTGGCTTGTTGGACATTATAGCAGCTTAGAGCTATTAAAGAGTCTTAGCGCAAACAAGAGTCGTCTTAGCGCAAAAAAGACGAGGGCAGAACAAAGACACGTGGCAACAAAAACAGCGCGGAGTTGTAGCTCAGCGCTGGTGCTTTGGCTACGTGCCTTCCTTCGTCCCGTTTCCGCTTAAACACTTGAGTTCATTATGAAACAACTAGCATATTTCAAGATCATTGTGCTTTAATGTTACCGCACTGCACGTAACAGGAGCGCAGTTGCGTCTTTCAACATGTCCTTGGCTGCTTGCGTCGTCTCCTCGACACTGTACGAGAGTAACGTATTCACTGAAGCAGCATTAAGGAAACCTTTGTCTGGGGCAGTATTTTGTAGCGCCGTCCCACAACAAGCCCATTCTGCAGTACGCCGTTGCAGCAAGGGTTTCTTTCGAAGAAGGGTCCAGAAAGATTGTTACACCTCAGAGAACTTCCCGGCTCCTGATTTGCTGTAAGTATTCAGCTGCTTCCGTCGCATGTAGAACTAGCGCACAACGATACGTCTGACAGACTCGCTTGCGATGCCTTATAACGCAGCTGGTAAATCAAGCCTCCTAGAGATCGCCTGCGTTTTATAAAATGAGCTGCGGTCAAACTTTATTGTTTAATATCATCTCCTTGTCGACAGCCCTGTGTGACACAGCATAAGATAAGCATAAGAGCCTGAGCAGGTCAGATGCCTTCCTGCTGAATCGCCTGTACACATGGATTAGCGAACGTGTTCTGGCGTGGCATTGCATACAGTATCGGACTGACCGCGTCGTCCCTGTGAGTGGCCTTTAATACATATGGTGATTTTCAACAACTATTTGTTGTAATGGAAAATCACGTATGCGCAAGTCCGCAAGCTGGACGAAGGTTCGCAAAAGGGAAAAACTAAGCCCTTTGCAGAGCGCAAATATTCCTTGGAATGTTTCTAGCGTTCGTAAGCTCTCAATCCTCACGATATAGAGTGAACATGGGATGCTCAGAGAGATCTCCTGACTCGTCCTGAAGTCGTCAGACTATTTGAACTAGGGCATGTGGACCATGTAGGCTTGGTAATGATTGACAGAGCCATTTAACGGAACAAAAATGAACCACTACACTAAAAAAAGAAGAGATGTCAGGCGTTTCTTGTCACGGAAGAAGACAGGAGGAAGACGAAGACGTCACAGCTCGCTCGTATGTGTGGTGGTTCTTTCTCGCGCTACATTTATGTATTTCAGTGAAAACCAACTCGCGCAACATGCTCATCTACATACGACACGGTTCGTGGACGGCACGACATGCAAGGCTACATTCACTAGCAGCCAATGCTTCCCTCCTCCTACTCATACTTAGCGGATTACCCTCATCAACTGAGACCTGAATGTTCTCCTGCAATGCAGTGCAGGAGAACTTACATAACCTGTTTCTCCCTAGTACAAACACCACACCGCTACGTGCGTTTTCGAATCCGATTTCCTGAATAAAGTGGACGCAGCGTGAGGATGGAAAATAATGGGTGAGCTATAGGCCACTTAATACCGAAAATAATCATCGCGAAGCGATCCATGATTACTCCATATTACTTTGGAACAGTCAGGATCAGTGATCATAAAGCTGCACTCTGTGAGGCAATCGCTTGCGAAATTAAGGGTCGAATTCTGCTTGTTGCAGGAAGCTGAATTTTATTTAATTGCTTGGGAGTGTTATAAGGATTCATGGTGTAACAGCGCAAAAAAAAAAGAAAAAAAAAAGAACGAGAAAGAGAAGCTCCTGACGCGACAAACGGGGGGTGGGAGGCTGCGGTTAGACTTGACCCCCACCCCCCCTGGAGAATTCTGAATTCTGCGCACGCCTATGTATGAAACACCTTCTCTTTTGTGTTCCCGTCCGTTCCTTTTTCTTCTTTCTTTTGCGCTGTTACACCACGAAGCAGTACACTAACTGGCCCAACTTGCCATGCTTTTGAGTTTCTGCAAATTAAGGAATTGAAAGGCATGAAGTGTAAAACACGACACTCCGTGAAAGGAACGGGTATCGCAATTCTGATATATAACTCATCTCTAAGAGCACCTAAACCTGAAAAAAAAAACAAAAAAAAACATGATCTGCAACAAAAAGTAGGACCTAAAACCCCATTACACATAAGGTAAGTCATAAAGATATATGAAGGACAATTCAACTGTATGTTTTGGCATGCACTGCGCACATAAATGTAATCAAACGCATGCGCCCTGTGCAAGTACTCGCACCTCGCTTCAAGATAACACTTCAAGTGCTCGTGCTGTCGTTGTATGCTTCCCTTGAGTGTTTTTTGGTGCTAACAGAATATTAGGTATTCGACGTTGAAATGCGTCGACTGAGGGCGTCGATACATTTCTTTTCCTTCGCGCATATACCGTGTCCTTCGAGTTCATTAGAAGAAAGAGATTAGGAAGCTTCTTGAAAAGCACATAACTTTCATAGTAATTATAAACCTCAGTTTTCGTGCGTGCGAAAGTATGACAGCGATTCCTTCAACAGATGCATCACTGAAACATCGCTCTAGATTTGTTCCTTAGAACACACATTTCGAATATATAATTGCTTCCGATCGACAGCATCGTTACCATGCGTAGCCTCTATAATACATCTCGTGTAGTGCAATTGCATAAAGAAAAAGAAAAAAAAATCGGTGCTGGGGCGAAGTAGAACGGGTGAATTTGACGTAACACAAAGGCAAGCGAACCAGACATTTACAACCGGTAGACCGGTCGTGGACAAAGCCAGCTCGTAACTGTCTGGCTGGCCGGTTACTTTCGTTAAAAGTAAATAATAATAATAATAATAAAGAACAACACTAAAGCAGCAGCTGTCACCCTGCGCACCTTACAGTTTGTCCTTGCGCAGTCTGTGCCAAGCTGTAATGTCGGCTATATACACACGATCAGCGCTATGTACATATAAGGCATAAGAGACACGGGTGCAGTGAAGGGTGAAAGGCCGTGCCTTCGATCTATGCGGGTGCAACGGCGCTACCTGTCTCCAACACTGCACTCCCGTGATTGCACTGCCACACAGTTTCAGCAGGAAATAGGCGGACCTAATTGCGCCTTGGCTGCGAGTCCACCTTTGAAAGTATCTGTGTGTTCAAGCGCTCTGCAGCTATAGCGGACGGTAACACGTATACACACGCGTACGCACACACACGCTGTTCTTGCAGCGTGTCAAGGCATTTTTTCACAGCCGGCTGCTCCGCGAAATGAGACGCGCAGCATGCGCGCGTGAGAGAGTCCAGCGAACAACTAGCGCCTGCTCAAGGTACAAGAGTGTTGTGTGCACGGGGTATTTACCGACCCCGATTATTCGCTGCGCGAACGCCTTCTCACTCCACGCTTTGTCATGCGACTGTCCGAGGACAAACATAGCTGCGAGACTAAGGGCGCAATTATATAGGTCTCGGGGTGGTCGTAGGAAACTTAGAAAAGTTTTGTGAGACTGCTTGTTTATAGGGACACTAATTAATCGTCATCAGCCACAGCGTCAACAAAGTGTGCAGCTGCTTGACGTCTCAAGCTCCGATTATGATGGTGATGATGATAAAATAGCTATAGAGGATGGTTTTCGCCCGGTTTTCGCCGTCGAGTCGTCTTAGGGTAATGCATAAAGGACCATGGAGTTTTTGGTCAATCCTTTGATTAGGGCATAATAGCTTTTCCCGCCCACGAAGCCGATGCAAAGGGTTCACCAACATTTCTTCGTCATTATCATAATTAGAAACGCGAAGGAAACGTTCACAAACGTGCTCGGTTACTTTTCAGAGAGTCAAGAAAAACAAGACAAAAAAAAAAAACACAGACAGTGCAACGCAAGAACTGGTAGTATCGTAGCGCTGTATATGATCAAGAGACTCGTGCAGCACTTGAAGTTTAAACGCGTTAGACAGGGAACGTGGCTTGTTCACGGATGTCGCAAATATACGTATCGGTAGCTGTCACCAGGTTCTAATATGATTGTGATGTAGCATCATTTTCGAATTTTGTCAAAACTCATGTCTATCGGTTATCCTTGCACTAAACCGCGCAAGGCTTGAAACAGCGAAAATGGACGATTCTGAAGACTAATCTGGTTGCTTCTAGGTTGTTTCTAGGTCTTATCTATGTGATGAGGGTTGTTGATAGGTTGCTTCTAGGTCGTTGCTAGGCTTTAGTTAGGTGATGCGAGGTTGTTTCTACGTTAATTCTCAGAGCAGAGAGGTTCGAGTAAAACCATAGACAGTCATACACGGATGTCCAAACTCCAGAGACAGAAGAAGAAGAAGATGTTTAATGACAAGAAGGAGGAGAGGTCGGCCTAGAAAGCGGGTTTCTAGCCTGCTACTCGTCACGGGGGTAAGGGAAAGAAACAGAAAGAGGGAGGTGTGATGACAGGTGACTATGGTATGGCACAATGAGTCACGGACTCGCGCTGAAACTAAGCGTTCGCACCTCCCGTAGATCTACGGGCACGTCGTCGTTGGCTTAGGCCTTCCATCGCTCGACCACATGTGCCAGCCCAGCCCCAACATCAGATCAAGGAGGTGACCCCTCCCCCCCTTCCCCCCCCCCCCCGAACAAAATTTCTGCCTATGCCCCTGCCTTTCCTTGCTTTAACGCCGTGCGCACGGTACACCCGGGCCACCGGTTCATCCGGGTCAGGGACTGCGTGCGAGCTAGCAGCGTGAAGCAGCATTCTTAATACGAAAGTAGGAAAGGAAAGAAAAGAAAGTGAGTTGAGGATTATTGTTCTTGGCCGAAAAAAAAAACTCTATAAACAGTGCAAACCTTTAGACTGTACAGCGAATGAGTCTAGTAATGTTGCAGTCACTTTTCCTAAATTTATTTCGCGAAGATACTAAGTTATATAGACTGTTCAGCTGTATCGTGTACGACCGCAGTAGCGACGAGACTTCAACGTGGTATACAAACACAGAACCCTCACGCTCTTCATAAATTGTGTGTGTGTGTGTGTGTGTGCGTGCGTGTGCGTGCGTGCGTGTGTGTGTGTGTGCGCGCGTGCGCGCGTGTGTGTGTGTGTGTGTGTGTGTGTATGTGTGTGTGTGTGTGTGTGAGCGCGCGCGAGTGAACATAATGACAAGCGAAACAGCGCGATGAGGATGGGGCCGGATATCGCTATCGCGTTCAACTCCTGAAGGCGAGGCTTAAGCGTCCCCCACTTTTTTTATTAGCGGTATAACAGTTCCGAATACATATAAATAATCGCTTTATTCAGTAGTTCATATAATGCAGTTGGTCCATTGCACAGAATTGGAGACGAGTAATTAAAAGAAAGAAAAAAAAATGAGCGCTACAGGGACGGAGTACGCCGGAACTCCCCCCTTACTTTCCACTGGAAAGGCAACTGCTCGCATTCGAGAAACACATTCACACTTAATATACATTCACGGTTATAAGAACCACGCCACGCTGCTTATCAGCTAGGCACGACGGGTACTTTGGCGGCTCGGCGCAACGGAACGCATGGGCGAAATCTCGCGAACGGCGCGTCCTAGTATCGACAGGCGCCCGCCAGCGGTCCCTCCTCGCCGCACAGCGTGTGGCAGAAACGCAGGTAGAAAAACTGCCGGTTAATCCTCAGCTCCGCTGAATCGTCATCGGCGAAGTCGCTCTCCTCTCCTGCGATATGTTCTCACGGGTAGCGTTCACCTTTCTTCGACGCTGCGCTTCCGCAGCCGTCGACGCCACGTCCAAAGCCCAGTCGATGAAGGCCAGCAGCCGACCTTCTTCAGGATCCAACGCTTCTTCCGAACATCTCGGAGGCAACGTCGCGGACGCATTTTATTTGTTGATCAAGGCTGCCGGGCAATGGATCGTCGTTGGTGCCTACGCCGTGACTGGCATCCATCTCGGCGACAGTCGAAGACACATTCAGAGCCGACTCGGTAAGCCCGGACAGCGGTCCTTCTAGGCGAACTGCCTTACTGCCGATAACGAATTGCCTCCTGGAGCGGGTATCCCGGATTCTCTGTTCCGGCGATTTCGCCACGGGGTGGCCGCTTGTGCCTTCTACGGCGAAGGTCCACTCCAGCCATTCTAGAAGTAGCCGGACGCCCACGGAAGCGTAGTCGATGCTCGGTATGTTCTCGTAGGCCACCAGGCTCTCTGCGTCGAGGAAGTTGGCCGGCACTGCGACAAAGTGCCGCTTGTCCACAGTTGAAGAACGACAGATTGCCACTCAGCTGCCGCTCGACGGCGCTCTCGTCGTAGTCGACGCCCACGTGGTCTCTGCTCGCGAGGACCACGTTCAGCAGGAACAGGTCACCGTAGCGCGATGAAGGTGACGTCAAGCGCGCTGGTTTGCGACCCGTGAGGCTATTCTCGCCTAGGAAGACACAGCAGTATTATCTATTACGTACCTCTACTAATATGGATACCATTTTGGACTGACTTGTATCTACATGCGTGCGTCATCTTTCCAGTGTCTATCAATAAGAACGACGACTAGGCCGACATATTACTCTGAACGAGTTCTCCAATGGAAAGGTTATTGACAGTGCGGTACATTTATGTACACATATAAATGTTCCCCATAGACAACCGCTACATGGCCACATCGCCAGCCCGAGTCCGCATTTTCTATAGGTTTACTCGCCCAGGTGTTCTCGAATATCAGCGAGTATCACTGAGACCTAAGTGAACAAAATGTCCACGAACTCGAAACAGCCGCTCAACTGCACTAACTTAAATGACTATTTATGAGTGAAAACAATAATGTTTCCACTCACCACTCCTTCGTCTTGCCATCTTACCTGTGATGATGAAGTTCAGCTTGGAGAATTCAGCTGCCGTTTATAAACATGCTCTTGGAATCCAAGGAACGGCGGGTAACGGTATGCTTGCAAGCTCTCCACCATGTTCTTGAAGGCTCGCATCCGGTCATTCGACACCAAGGCAGTGGTCACCCAGCGCGGAAGCAGATCCTTGAAGTACGTTCCCGTTATTTCCAGGCACGAGTCGACTCCTTCAGGCGCTGTAGTGCGGTTGTAAGCTCCCTGTCCGCGAAAAAGGTACTTGTACTTCATCACCTGAGCCACGAGCACTGCAGACGCGTAGGCGCAACCGTGTACCTTAAGGCTGTCTTCGGAAAACATGGTCAATATCTCGGAGACCTCTGCCATGCCTCTCGCGTACACGACACTGTCGGGAGAGTACTCTGAGGCATTCCCGGTCACGCCTTGGTTGAGGGCTTCCGTCCAGTTGGCACTGGGAAACGGTAGATGCAGGTGTTTAAGACAAGTCCTGTTGAACGAGTCCGAACTGCTGACGCGTGACCGCCAGACGCTGGCCTTTCTGTCTGCACTGAACAGGTCACCAACAGTCTCGTTGTCGTCGGCGGAACCAAGGCTTCCGAGAGTTTCGCGCAAGAACTCCTCGACAATGAGACTTGGACCCAGAGTCGAGCGCAGCGTCTCCCCGACATCCAGGAACGTCTCGTCGCCCTTTAATCTGACTGAGACGAAAGTCGGCAGGCCGTTCTTGAAGCTCCTGCTAACAGCGAAGTGCAGTAGGCTCTGTAGGTCTGTTCGCGCCGTTGCATTCCCGTGTGATGTTGTCCCGTGGTCCAGGTACATAGCGTTGATGACGTCAGAGGCGGTTGCGACTCGGGCGGTGTTGTGCTCTTCCGCGAAGGCTTGGCAGCTGGTGTAGAAGGTGGCCATGTTTCTCACGTCGCCGCTGTCGTCCATTCCTCGACTACGAGGTGAAACGGGTTCGTAAGCTAGTATTCGTAACAGAGCCTCACCTATACTTCGCGTGTAGTTCCGCACGCTCTCACGGCGGTAGCTGCGCCTGTGCGGATCTGAGGCGCGCCAGTTCCCGCAGGCGAAACGGTCGAATTCGAGGCAAGGGTCGGCCGCGAGGTCCAGCGATCCAGTCATGACTCTGACGGCTCGAACGCATGCCTGATCACCCGCGCAGGCTGCGGCAAGTTCACCTACCAGGATCATCTTGGAGCGCGTGAGCTTCACTGGCGCCAGGAATGCGATCGCGAAGGCCAGAAGGATCAAGACGGAGATGGTGGTCACGGGAAACAGGAGTTGTTTGAAGTCGGGGCCGCTAATGCTGGCCCTGCTGACTCTGGACCTGCAGACGCTAACCTTGCCGACGCTGGGCCTACTGACGTTAACCCTGCTGACGCTGTTCCTCGGCACAAACCTCGTCACTTGTTTGGCGTTTGCTGTAAGGGAGAAAAGAAGTGCACCGAAAAAGTCATATTCACCGAATGTAGTGCGAATGAATAGACCAAATAGCGAAGCTGTCGTATCCGCCTCTTACGCAGTGTACATAGGAGAGAAGCGCAGACATAGTAAACGAAATCCTAGAAACAAGAAATACTGCGTGTTTCTGGGGCTTCCTTCAACATTTCAAAGAAAGAAAAAAGTAATTGTTGGCGTGAATAAAAACTGTTGCCTAGGAATCTCCAGTGACAATGATCTATTGTCACACTCTTCTGACAACTTGTAAAAAAACATATATCGCGCGTTTTAACCTGACTGCGTTAGGTATTCCCTGATACCATTTCATTTAATATCCATGCTTAATTATTTTCCCGCTTCAACCAGGCTGCTCAATACTCTCAGCCTGTAGTTAATCAGATCCAATCAGGTCACCCTGGTTGGTTTCTTCATATTTTCCACGGCCAGGCAAGAAGGGCTGGTATCACAAAAAAAAAAAAAAAGATTTTAAGGGGAGTTTATTGTATTTACTGTTTATTTACTGTTTACTGTAAGCATTTGGGTCTTTCATTTCACTTGGGTGTCCGAAATAAAATGCCTTCATCCTCCAAATCATTTACATGCTCTCGCATGCAGAGCTCTCGTAAAGTGCACTTACACTCTCGATTGAAGCTCAATGATGGCGGCATGTATGACACATCATTGGCGATCTCCGTAGGCCTCGCAACGATTGCTTCGTCGTCGCCCTTCATCTCACCACCCACTTTCGCGGCCTTACCCTGCGGCTGGGACCGCGTGGGCAAGCTGCGGCTTTCGGTCGCCACGGGCTCGTAGGAATGTTCGGATTCCCAACTGATGGACGGCGACCCCAGCTCCGAGATGACCTTTTTATGAGACTTCTTGGCCATCTCATTCTTGAGCCGCGCGATGACGGTGCTCTTGTGGGGCGTCGCTCCATCATTCATCTCACGGCCGACCTGAGAAATCCAGGACTGACCCAAGGACCTGCACTGGTTGGACTGGACGGACAATGTGGTCGTCTCGGAAAACGTCGCCTTCACGCCCGTCTTGGTTGACAGATTGGGACTCAAATCGGGATACAGGTCGCCGTAGTAGTCTTCATCGCTCACGTCCACAAGGGCGCTCTCCGAGGGTTTGGCGGTGGCGCCTTGGCGCCTAGACTGCCACGCGTCCGCCGGGAACTCAGGTGGCGCGGTCTTCCACCGCTGCTGAATGCACGGGTTGCACGGTGGCGTGGTATCTCCTTTTACCATTGGCGCCGAGCCCGACGATTGCGTGACCCTCGATGCACCGACATTTGCGTGGCCCTCGAACGTTGGGGAGCGCTCGGACAGCCTTGTGGAGGGCGACGCCGTCTTGCATTCTGTGCGTTGGACGTCAACTACGGAACCTTCGGTAACCGCGTTGACGGCTCGGTTGACATCGATTTGGCTACGTGTGGCAGCAGCAACAGATTGCTCGGCTTTATTGGATTCCGGGGCGGTCTTGCTTACTACAACGCCTTCGCGTCTTTCACCGCCCGCCGGTGTGGATACCTTCTGGAATCGCGGGACTCCCTGCTTGCATCCTCTGACCGACGTGGCGACTTGGCCGCCGAGGTCTTTCTGAGTCACTCGAACGGCACCTTCGGCCTGACGTTTCAGATCGAAAGGGCGGGGCTGTGTGCTTCGCTCACCTGTATCGGTGGACCCTGCAGGGCCGTCTTCGACGGCGTGCGTTACTTCCACCCGTTTCGGCCTGGGATCCTCAGGCGAGCTTTCCTGCTCGTTGGAGGTCTTGCGCTCTCGACCCGACCCGTGACGTTCGCGGCGCTTCCCATGTCGCCTCCTGTGGCGCGCCGTTGTATGGAACGTCGTGTCCGATTTGCCGGTGTCGTGACGCGTCGTTTGGGTCGTCAAATCCGACCGGCCGGTGTAGTCGGAGGACATAGCGGTGTTTCCATCCACGTTGGCGTTATCCGTGGTAACGGTGGTGCTCCAGATTAAGGACGTCGCCGGAACGTCTGCAGACGCCACCGCTGCCGACGGCATATTGCCAGGCAACGTGAGGCTCGTCTTGGAGGGGGTCTTGTGCCGCTTGACGATCTTTGCCTTGGACGGGCGCTTCTTCGGCTTCTCGGGCTTCATGGAGTTAGACGGAAAGCACTGTGCGACCGAAGGCACAGAAAGGAGCTCTTCTTCTTTGAGTCCGAGCACGCGGCGCGCTTGCACGAGCCCCGCAATGATGAATGCGCGATATTCATCCGAAGCACTGACTGAGCACGCACCGCTAACGCTAACATTTGCCTTAACGACACCGCGTATGGAGAATTAGGGAACTCTGGAAAAATGCCTTTTAGAAATTATAAAGAAATTGCCGATGACTCCCATCCCTTTCAACCTTAAAATCAAATACTCCAAACTCGACCCATCTCCCAGTTCCGTCATGAGCGGAGCCGCCAACTTGATTAGGGATCCTTCGGCTCCCCTTAATCATTTTCTTCAGGACTTTTCAATAAAAGTTCTTGTCACTGTCACTATCGACGCTCTATAATTCTTGAATCAATTACTGACGATTGTTCACATAATCTTATAGCAGTGGGGAACGAGCAGAAACGCATCCGGCAGCGGGACACTATCTTGGCGAAGGCGCGAACGCTGATTGAGAGTTATTGGCCCCGAGAATGTGATCGCTGCGCCGGTGTTCTGCCTGATACCCGACGCCAATAAACACACTTCCACTATTAAACCTTTCATCTCTCACAGTGTTTATGATCATGTCACAACTTTAATGTCACGGAACGTATGCTTATGCAGTTCACTGTTCACAGACTGCGAACACCAATTCAGGTAACATTTTTTTTACAGGTTACTTTTTTTGGAGAGGGGGGGGGGTAATGGCAACCCCCCAGCTCCTGCCTGGCGAGGCCTATGCTCCCCACAGGGAGGACTGGCATCTTCTTGCTTGTTTGTTTTTGCAGCGAAGCTGTATACGACTCGTTGAGCGGATGTCTACGTGCCGGAGTCGATTGCCGTTGCGTACTGCGAAGTGGGGAAGAATTGGATTGAGGGTGCGCAGTTGCACTTTGCTCGTCACCTTCCCACCAGTACTCTGGATGTGCACGGCAGATAGAGTGGCCGTGTTCTCACTGCGCTATACGCCTGTGTGTTTAAATCAAGATAGTGTGCGTTGCGCGGTAATATCCCGGCTCAAATTCAATTCCGTTCTTACTTGGGTACTAAAGACGGACTTTCTATCTTGTCGGACGACGGGACTTGCGAAGCAGGGGGGAGAAGAATTGCGGTTGTCAACAAGATACTGGCGCTGTGTCTTTCAGAGACGTGTCTGATACATTTCACGAAGTCAGCGGACACTGCAATAGTTTGTGCAAAGCGAGGGGAGAATCGCGCCGCAGGCGATGGTATCTATTCAAGGGGTGACGCGCATGTGTTGAAGCATGTGAACTTCAATCAGACAGAGTAGATTGCGGGGATGCATGTGGCGTCAAGACTGAAGATAGAATTCTAATCTTCACAGTACATTTCTCCCAGCACATCGAAAGCCGACACTGCGTACTTCATGCGCACTCACTTCTCTTGGGTGACAGTGGATCCCGCCACGCCGGTGATCACTGTCGGATACTTCAGAGCGGACATCTCAAATCCCGAGAAGAAATGGCTCCTCCAGTATATGATGGAAGAATTCAGGCCAGTCCAATTAACCCAACCACTGTACGCAGGTCGTGCAAAAAGTTAGGTAAACACGTCTCTAAAGTAGCAACGCAAAAAATGATCACAAAACATTTATCAATGTCGTCTTCAAACAAAGGTTTTCATAAAGTGTATTAAAGCGCAGCTCTTCGGCGCCCCGTCCTGCGTTGAGCGGCGTCACCCTCGGTGGCGTAAACGATGGACATAAAAAAGTAAAATGAAAAAAAAAATACCCAGGATCGAATGGGATATGAATCCGGGCCCTCTGCGTGGCAGTCGAGTATTCTACCACAGAGTCACGGTGGTGCTTGAAACTCGTTAGCAAGAAGACCTTATACAGGCGTCATGTCAAGGCAAGGCAAGGCAAGGCGAGGGATCGCGTTAACCTATGTATATAGCGTGGCAGAAGAGCCAAATAAGAACCAGTCATCACGCAGTTGTAATTGCGCAAGGAGTGTGTAGTTTAATGCTTCCCACCCACTGCAATGTGCTCAGCCATAATTCTTCATCGTCATCAGCCACATGCAGAATCAACAAAGTGCAGATAATACCTTACAGATCATGTGTGGCGGGTACCTCGCTTATCCGCACGAAGACGAATAATAGCGTAGTGGGTGCGGTCATACTTCACAAAAATTATGATTTATGGCGTAGTCGATACCTTGAGCTGTGGAAAGCCAAAACTTCAGACACAGTTGGCCTTGCCCCAACACGAAGCTGCGCTCAGAATTCGCATTAGGCAGTATCGTAATCGTCAGTGAATTTTTTTATCTTTAGGTTCAAGGGGCATATAATAACGCTTTCGCATTGGCCTTGTCTAACCACGTGTAACGCGTAGCTTCTCTGGGCATGCACCTTCACAGCGTGAAATGGCATCGCAATTTTTTAGCTGTAAGAAAAAAAGAAGAAAGCTAGAGAAAATAGAAGAAGACAGGGCACAGGGCGAGTGTTAAGCCCTGTGCACTGTCTTCTTCAAGTTTCTCAAGCTTTCTTTTTTGCTTGTTATCGCTAAAAACGTTGGATGGTGTTGAAAAGTGCTTGCAAGACCCAACATTCTTGCAAGACTCACCCCCTGACCATACAGCACAAGCATAACCTGCGCGGAATGCCCTGCGCGGAGAGAGGAATAAGCAAGATCAGACAGGGAAGCACACGTCCGGTTTTCTACCCTGCGCTGAGGGAGAAAGATAAAGGGTGAAAAATAGCAGGGAAGAGAGAGGGAGCATGCGCAGGCTTGGAGCAGCACGTGAAGAGAACAGGTGCTCGCAAAGACCTGTCAATCACAGTAAACTAGCAGCTTCTTCGTTGCCTTCAGCTACAGCTGGATCGGCGCGCGCATAGGTTTTTGGTGAATAGGTGTGAGATGTCTGATCCGCAGTGCTATTTTCGAATATGGAAAGCCGTGACGGAAAGTCTAATGTAGCACCCTTCAAATTGCGCGCTTCTACGTTAGGCGCGCCTGATACGTATTGTCGCGACATCTGTGGAGGATCAAGCAAAAACGCACCGGCTTAAGTTCAGCCTTCAAGATGTCGCGTATCAAAACTTGCTCAAAAATCTCGGAGGCCATACAACGATTTTAGCGCGTTTCGCGTTTACGGAACCGCGCACACGACAAAATTTACGTTAATTGCCGATGAAGCGAACGCACGAGACTAAAAAGCCACCTAAACATCGCCCAATGTTAGCGGTGTAAGCATGTTTCATGTTGGCTACCTTGTGCTGCCGAGCAAAACTAGCGCCGTGGTGTACCCAGAAATTCCCTAGTCGAGTTGACGAGAGCAACGCGAGGCCGTGTTGAAACTTGAAGTTAGAGGCGCACTTGATGGCGTGTGTCTTCTTTAAATATTTTGTGTATCTGTGTCATGCTTTGTTGTGTTACTTCGCGAGTGTTCGCTTAGAAGTGACTGAGATTGTTAAGACTACCAGGAACCTCAACTACGACGTCATCGACTCTTCTGTCAGTCTGGATGAAGCGCGAAAGACAGGGACAACCAAGAGAAAGGGAGGCACACATAGAACCACCTGCGCTACTTAATACGTGTGGGTGTATGTGTGCCTTTTCTGTCCTTTCTTTCGCGCTGCTCCCTGAAGTTATGTTGAACCAACTAGCCAACAAGTTCACTCTTCAAGGTATCAGCTCAAGCCCTTCGTGGCCGAGAAGGGTTCGCTGCCGCAAAGTGGTTGATAAAACATTTACGGCTTCGAAGCAACTTAAAGGAATCAGTCATCTCATGAGACTGTCCGAGACGTGTGAATATTAAAGCTTACAGGCGTATTTTCCATTTGTAATAATGGATATATCGAATTATTTCGCGATCCCCTTCGAATCCAATGTGTCCGACGGTCGTCAAGTGAGGTGAAACTTCAGGCACTCGAGAGCGTGCGTTGTGTTAAAATGTCTGTGTGTGCCCTGCTTTATGTTACCTCGCGAGTGTTCGCTTGAATTTATACAGATTGTTAAGACTATCATCAGCGCTAAGAAATCCATCATCTGCGCATTTATTATTTGACCTGAAATGTAGCAGCTGGCGTTTGCAGTAGACATCCGTAGCGGCGCCTCGTCGATTGTGCAGCAAGTTCACTATGCGATGACGCTTCAGGCCACCTGATTCATTGGTAACTTGTAATAATCTCTGTTGGCATAATTAAGTTTCTCCATGACACCATTCCAAGCTATTCCAAGAAGAAGCTTGGTCTGTTGTCTAATGTAGAGGGTTGCTGCTAATTCGTTTGCGTGGCAGGTAGAAGAATTGAAGAAACCTTTGCTATGCACTTGCGCATTTATTAGACGTTTGGGTGCTCGTACGGTGACTGGAGACTGCGTGGGCGCCTTTTTTGTAATTAAAGAAGACTAAGCATCAGGTAACGTATGTGGCAGTTACAATTTCCCTGCTGGTGGGCTTCGCTGCACAACGAAGCGTCGATGCACAGTACATGCTTTGTGGCATAACACTGCTGCAATGCCATAAAGCTGACTATAGTGAATCTGTCATCTTGTAGCACGTATATATAATGTAAATATATAGTGCATTGAATCCAACTGGCAGTGCAAGCATGGCGTAAACAAGCAGGGTACGAATCAAAATATGGGCGGCTTGCGCAGCACAGATTTCTTTGCGCTCCACAATGAGGGAATTGCTTTGTTAAGTTTTACCGCTACACAGGGGTGTAATGCGACGAAAACTAAATGCCACGCTGTGAAGCTTGCTACCTGTGGCTGCACTTAGTTGCCAGAAAGAGTATCGCCAGGTTGCTTCAGTGGCGCAAAGTGTTGTCTGGTCCGATACGTACACGTTTCACACGAGCAGGTTGGTGAAAAATAAGTAATATGGGAAAACTTTAACGGCTTCACAGCAGCTTTAGAACGAACATTTGCCTCGAGGGACAGTCCGAGACGCATGAATATTTATTGATATATACTATGTGCAGCACAATGAAACGAAGACAGGAGAAGACACATAAACGACATAGACTGGCTATGTCGTTTATGTGTCTCCTCTTGTCTTCGTTTCATTGAGCTGCACATGCTCAGTATATATCAAGACATGTACCAACTATATTGAAGCTTCAGACAGGCATTTTATGCATTTTTAATTACGGGTATATCGAACTATTTAGCGATGCCCTTTGATTCCGATGTGTGCGAGTTCGTAACACACTGGTTGGTTCAGCGAAGCATTATGTGGTGATGAGCATTGATTTACCTGGCGTAAACAAATACTTTTTTTATTATATGATATTTAGGAGATGTTGGTGCTTCTGTATAGCACCGGTTACTCCTTTTCACTGATGATAGGATATGTGGAAATCACAGCAATGAAAAAAAAAAAATATTTCATAAAGAACAACTAGGCAAAAAAAAAGTTATTCACAATGGTGTTTCATATATCGGCTTGATACCGCACGCATGCGATGGGAGCCATGCATGCATATGCGACATATATTGGTTGACGATTGCCTGGATCCATCACTACGATGTGTTCGGTAGGCACCGGGAACTCCACTGATATGATGAGAAAATAAGCAATCTGCATCCTGCGCCTAGTACACACATACTGTGCTCCAAGTAGGGAGGCCGGCTTCGTGTGACGCTCGTTCGCGTGGTGGCTCGATCGCCACAAGCATTTGTTTAAAACAAGCAATATAATATTGATTATTCGGTGACTATCACGGAATATTAGAGCTAAACGTTTTTCCAAGGTACCTTTTGGGAAAAGCTGGCTTTTCTGGAACTACAAAACAAGGCCCAAACAGCAGCTCATATGAATATATATAGCATGCTAGCTGTTCCGATCATGTCTCAAACTTCGTCGTTCAAAAAGAATCAGCTTCGTAAACTAATGCGCTTGATACGCCAGCAAGGTTAACACAAAAATGAAATCTCATTGAGCTGAAACAAAACTGATTCGCCCTCCTTGTGAACTGCGTGCCCCTTAGTCAAAAAGTGGCCATTCCCAAAGAAAGCAGCAAGTATGCACCTTAATTCGTGCATCCATTAAATCAAGCCACCTGCATTCCCATGGTTAAATCGCATGATCAACGTCTCGCACGCACGTAGAGCCACGGGACTAGGCTAGGTACATCTCGCTTGAAATTTCCTAGGGACAGCTACCACAAAGTGGTCTGGCAACGTGGGCATGTTTTGGTGGCTTTTTAGTCGCTCCCGAAGCGCACATGGCCTTATAAGACGTACGTGGAGCTGGTGTAACTAACTGAGCTGATAACGAAGCCAACTATGGTGTCCCTGACGGAGTTGTTTGTGCTTTGCCTCGTATGTGCATGTTCTGTCAGAAGAACTCGCGCGCTCGCGCGTCCACGTGTGTTTTCTCGAGGATGAGGCACGTGACTCCGTGACGTTCCATGCGGGGAATTTTCCCTTTTTCAAGGAATTTTCAAATGTCATTTTAGACGAAAGGGAACAGGTGAATCTTTTTTGATACTGCAGGCAATTCACCATTGATGACCGATACATAGCGGTCACACTGGTCACACTGGGCCTTCGACTTTTGCAATCGCTTATGGCACGTGCAGCACGCCAGCACAGCCTTTGTGATTTGTTTCTGATAATTACGTCGCGTGATTTCATATGTACTCCTGGTGTTAGACGCGAAGCCCACCTATGCGCAATGTACTTAGAGCACATGATTCAGAAAGGGCATGCTTTTGTGTTGCGCAGCAGCTAGTCATGGTTTTAATAGCCGCAAACAGGTCACACACACACACACACGCGCGCGTGTGTGTGTGGGGGGGGGGGGGCGCCCGCATTACTACCATTGTGCAGGGAAATAGGCTGTTTTTTATGTGTGCCGGGAAAAATGGCCGAAATAGGAAATTTTCATGTCCCTAAATGGGAACGCTTCGGAGTAGTACGGAACATCACCTACACGTGTTGCAAACTCTGTGATGTGTCCACTGTTTCTTAGAAGACGCGGTGCGCTGTGCTTGACGTTGAACTTGAAGAAAGCGTCATGAACAGCGTAGTGACTATTTCTACGTCTAAATCAAGCTACAGTGACGTCGCCTACTCGGATGACAGGCAGCGAAATGAGGGCACGTACGACTGGCTCCTCCCTTACCAAACGTACGCCCGTCTCATCAAGCAACACGTCCACAATACCGATTGGATACTCATAGGCGTGCACAGTGTTCCCCTTCAGAGAGGGGGGGGGGGGGAAGGCCAAGGCGGGCGAAGGTTCATCGCAGCGCCCCCCCCTTCCCTAATAAGTCAGTGAATGGGGCAGACTTTGCGCCGCCCCCTCTTAGGTGACTAGGGGGGGTGCGCCCCCCCCCCCCTGCGCACGCCTATGCGGATACTTACGTTAAGGGCGAAACAGACGGTACGATTTTTCATGCGATTCGACGTCCGACACGGCGGAGGGGAAACCGGAATGGTGACCTTTCATAGCATCGTACAGCCACCATTCCCTCTCCCCCACCGCGGCGTCGGCCGTCGGATCGCATGGAAAATCGGACCGTCTGTCCCCCGCTTTAGGTAAGCAGTCCGTTCTGACTTTCGAGGTGCGGTGTTACGCATGGCATTATTGCAATGCGTGATGAGCTTCCTAATGAATCCTTCGATCGCGATCCGAGCCCCGATCGGGATTGAATTGCGCGACCGCGGTTGGCCAGCTGCTTTCCGCATTTTGCGTGAACAAGCTGTAGCGGCATCATCATCATCGCTCACGATCATCATCATCGTTTTACCATTTACGCGCCGCGCCTCTCGCGCAGCTCATGCTGAGAGCTCGAGGCGCGAGGAGTTAAGAACGTCCTCACGCTCCGGGGGACTGGACGCCGGCAGCCGCTGCCGCTCTGCTTGGCCTGCGAATAAAGTAGCGAGAACGGCACGGCCACGTCGGCCGCCTGACGTCTCTCTCACTCACTACAAAGCCAATCGCAACGAAAAAGCTCGATCGCCAACGGGGTCGAGCACGATCGAAATTTCACCACGTGACAATCGTATTACATAAGCGCTCATGGCTTGTGTTGCAGTTTGTGAACATTAGTAACGACTGGTGATATTGCAGTTGTTTAATCGTACGTGACTCGCTCAGATGATAGAAAATTAAGGAGCTTCCTTTCTCAACCCCATGTTTGTATTGGCATTCGTTTCTTTCTTTTCAGATTAAATGAACACTAAAGAGCAACACGATTTTTCTCATATTAGTAAAGCACTCTTTCACAATACCAAAAACACCACGCTTGCTGCGAGAACACGCTTAGTAAGCGAGAAAATGCGCAAAAACAAAACGTGAGTGGCGATGCCACCTTGCAGTTTCCGCACCATTCGCCGTGACGTCACATGTTTTGATGGCGCCTACTTGGGACTACGTAGTTCCTTATCGGTAAAAATGAAGTACACATTGTCGTCTGTGGGGGCCATAAACTTAACATACCAAGTTTGGGGTAATTCTGTTGAGCCAATGGCGCCAAAATACGATACACTTCGAAATACGTTACGTCACGCGGGGAGATTTCGGCGCGAAAGTTAAAAACGAAACCTTGAACTTTATTTTCTCCTGTATTAATAAACCTATGATGGCGAAATTAACGGCATTAGTGTCCTCAGAGCACAATTTATCGATCTAAACCGATTCATTGTTTCACTTTAGTGTCCCTTTAAGTCTAGCCAAGTCTAGGCATGCTTAGTACTACTATAGCAAAAACTTCGCTTCTCAGCAAAAGCTCGGCATTACTAGAAAAACATGGCAAGGTCTAACACTACCTCCGCTGATGGTTCCAGCCTTGAGCCACTAATGCAAGCTGCGCATATTTCTTTTTCTACTTGGCTACAAATTTGTTGATAAAATTAAATAAAATGGCTACTTTGGCTCCTTTTATCTTGAATTCTGGCGCTTTTTCAAGTTCACTCAACGGCAACCTTGGTGCAGGGCTCCAGAAATTTCGACCATCTGGTGTTCTTTAACGTGCACCTAAATCTAAGTAAACGGGATAAATTTATCTTGTACAAGATAAGAACTGCAGAAAGCTACATAGCTTTCTGCAATTCTTCAAGCTGCTATGTAACTGACCCTGCTATAAAGTTTTTCAAAGCACTTAGCACTTCAGTTCATTTATCCAGTGTTCGTGCTTGCTTGTTGAGTAGTTTACTTGTTTTATAGCGATAGCTATTATATGGACACTCTCGGCTGATTTTTGCCGTCGCCGTCATGCCCCGGATATATATATATGTATGTATATATAAATAAAAGACAAAAATAAAAATAATTCAGAAGAAAAAACTCCGAAGCGCTCAACCAGAGTTTCGAACCTGCGACCCCACGCTCCGCAGCTCGCTGCCTTAGACAATTACTCCATGCCTCTTTTTTTTTTAATTCATGGAAAGATGACCCGTTATAGCTGTGAACCACACACTACATACTTCGTCACATTAGAATTACCTGAACATGCAGAACACCCACATTGTTGCCTACAGTAAGAGGCTGTTCAAAAGTCAGGCAAACACACACAAGCGTCCAGAAGTGCAACAACAGTCTCAACAACATTGCGCACTTGAGCAGCTTCTTCTCGGAAGACAGACCTCGTCGATCGTGGTGGCTCAGAGTGCCTGTCGATCATGCGACTTTTCCATAGCGAATAAAGTCCTAATAACATAAATAAATCATACGGTGTATTATTGGTGTGGCTCTTTTTGCAAGGGAGGAACCCAATACCATGAGCTGTGATTGGAAGGTCTTTTCTGATCGTTCTCTTTAGAATGTCCCAGAAATACCTCATTCGTTCTCCAGGATATTAACTGGTGACATGTCCATAGAGCCAATGGGGACGAAGTTTGGACACAATGGTAGCGCCGTCTGGATTCTAACGGTAGTTGCAAAAACAATTAAAAATGTTATCTTGCTCTCAACAGAAAAAGCTTTTATCATCTTTCACATGCAATTTAGTTTTAAGAACTACGAATATTGTTTGTAGATTTTTTAGCTGTGTATAAAATGAAATACGTTTCAAACGCACAAAGGCGCTTTGATATGGCGGCGGGTTAGCGGCGGGCGTTCGGCATAGCAGACGATGCCGTCGTCGTCTGCTTCTGCGTCGCCGCTGTCCCCCGCTCGCTCCGGCAGCCCCCTCTCCGCCCTCCCTGAATTTCTCTCGTTTCCGTAACGTACACTGTAGTCAATTACTCATTAGGTACTCACAAGAATCTTACATACTTATTTTAGTACGGTAGTGCTGCCGCATACAGGTCGAGCGAAATGACAACGCTGATCACACAAACTTGCTGCAATAAATTATTTTATTGCGACTGCATCGATGTTTACACAAAACGAACGACACGTAAGTAGCGTTTTAGCATGTATACCAGTGAATAACATGCATGCATAAGCATTTATATGCAAAGAAGGTACGTACTACGCATAGCCCCACCACAGATGTCCGGAGCACGGAAGCTGCCCAGCGTTGGATGATACCGAACTGCACGAAGCCTTCGCCGGTATAAGAAAAGTGTACCGCTAAAGTCTCTGCACTTCTGCTGCTCAAGATGTCGCACCACTCCATTCACAGTATTCAGCAAACTGTCTATAACTGATATGAACATATACGCGTCCCTTGCACGGCCACCAGTGCTACCAGTGCGGCGTGACTTGTTTTCTGGTTTGCGCTGCCAAAAGTGCGTCACTTTCAAATCTTTTTAGCCTTCGCGCTATACACGCTTCTGGCAGCCTAAAATTAAATGAGAAACGGTTTTTCATGCATATTGGTCTGAAGTCTTACAAATAAAATCGGCGAAAAAAAAGGCTTAGATGGCGTTTCGATTACCGCTGCCTGCGGTGCGCTGTCGTCGTTTCGATGGGGGCGACACCTGAAGGCCCGGACGCGAACCTCGCATCATGCCACCGGCTTGGCTCTGTTACAGGCGACCCACGCTAGTTTTCCATTTTGGGGTTGTGGCGCCACGTCACTCGTGACCAGTCGGCCAATGAAAAATAAGAGCGTCCCGTGGCACTTGTAGACATATGCCACAGGAGGGAAGAAACGAGACGGCTGAACCAGAATATAGATGTTACACCACGACCAGAATCATAAGGCTAAAATTACAGCGTAGACGGACAAGATACCCACGAAGAAAAGAAACGTACGACACAAGCGCTGACTAACAACTGCTTTATTCTTTCATAACCAACGCATAAGCAACGCATAACCAACGCATGAGGCATAACCAGACGCATAAGGCAACGCATAAGGCACACAATAGCTCTAAACCAAAACGTGTAACAAGGATCATAGTGTATTAGGTACACGGAGACATGAAATCATATTCAGATGGATGCAGGGACAAAGAAGTAAAGAAGAAGTAAGAAGGACAAAGAAGTGCCTTTGTGTTGTATTTTTAGCCTCAGGAATGTGTACAAACTAGAGCCAAATAAATATTTATCTTAGTGACCAGAATCGACGCCCGCAGGGAACGCGATCCGTGGCTTCACCTGCCACTGCCAAGCGCTACAAAACGCGCAACAAAACGCGCATCAAGGCACCCTACCAAGCGCCGTCTTTATTTTCTTCTCTTGAGGTCGCGTGCTCTGCGGTTTTGTCTGCCGCCCAAAGGAAGGCGCTGCAGGGTCTTGGGACATATTGGGACAACGCGAGCGCAAAAGTCCGAGAGTGGATTGCCTTCTGTGAATGCGTCCTGGCGGCTCGCCAATTTCTTGGGTCCCCAACTCTAAAACTCTCGTGTTTCGCCGGAGTTGGGATGTGCGCCTTCGACTTGTACTTTGACATACAGGTCGTGGTCGACCGTGCTCGCGCGATTATCTCTTGAGGGGGAGTTTTGTATGTCTTGCGCGTTCACCGCAAACTTTGCGCTGAAGCTATATAGACCACACGAAGATCACATTGCTCGCTGCAGCGGCCGCGTTTGCGAGAGGAGTGATCTGATAGCTAGAAGAGCCAAAGTGGGGGCTAGTTGAAGTAACAACTGTGACAGTTCGCGCTCGTCTTATGTATATGTTGTGTTGATGTTCTCGCGGTTTCGGTTTCGAAATGCACTGTACGGACGTACGGATGCCAGGGGGCGCCGCTCTGGCATTCATATTCAACAGGCGGCGTGTGAATAAAGCAGTGTGTGAAGAGCACTCTTTGAGTGCGGACGTTTCGTTCTTCGGCGCTTCGCGCCAAACCGCGTGTCGTGGCTGGACGGCGTCCCTGCCGGCCGCGTCGGTTCCCGCCGGTCTTCCTCGACTGCTGCTGCGCCGGGACTGCCACCCACAACACAGCAATGGCGACGAGGAATCGTAAGACCAACATTTTTTTTCTGTGTACTCTTCTTTTCTTTCGTCACAACGAACCCGCACTGCTAAGCCTACTCGCGTTCTTCTCAGCATGGTGGCTGCTGCGTCGCTTGGTTCACTGCTTCCTTCACGTTAAGCCGCCTCTGCCGTTCTTCGTTAAAGCGATTCTACTGGCGTAATTTCCTTCTTTCCGGCCTTCATCGCTTCGCTTTCTCCTTCTACAATGGCGTTTGCTATTCCGCCGCCTTTCTTTCCTAGCCCGGGGACCCTCCAGTTCCGTGGTCGGATTGGAAATTAATTTTTCAGGCTTACGCCGACGCTGCCGGGGAGGACGCCACCAAGCCCGAGCGTCGCAAAGCCCTTCTAAATGCATTAATCCATCCCGGACTAAAGCTCTTCTATACTCTTAACGCCGCCGACGCGTCTGCGTCTACGCCGGCGTTGGCTCTGTTTCAAGACGCCGTCGCACTTTTCGACGAGAATTTCAAAGATACCACTTGCGACTACATAACAAGGCTCAAGTTTCAAGAAAGGCGACAATTTTCGGGCGAGCCTGTCACAGATTTCATTACTTCCCTTCGAACGCTCGCCGCGCCGTGCGGCTTCGGCGCGCTCGAGGACGACATGCTTAAGCATCAACTGTTCACCGGCATAGCGTCGCAAAACGTGCGCTGCCGACTTTTGCAGAAAGGCGCGTCCACTTCCTTTTCTGAAGCTATTTCAATTGCCCGGGAAGACGCGCTCATTCGCTCGCAGTTGGAGCAATTCGCTCCGCGTTCGGTGCAGCAACTTTCTGCTGCGGGGCCACAAGGTGCCAAATCTTCGTTCCGCGGGACGCGCCAACATGGCGGCCCGTCTTCTTCGTCTCGGCGCGGCCAGAGCGCGGCGGTCAACATGGCTGCCCGCCTGCACAGTCCTTACGTGGCGGTCAACATGGCGGCTCCTCCGCTTCGCGGGGGCGAGGAAGCCGTCAAGACGGCGGCCCAAATTCGTCTTTTCAACGGCAACAGGGAGTGTTCAGCTCATTTCAGCAATTTCCGCCGTCGTTTTCCACTCCACATTGCTTCCGATGCGGTTCTGTTCAACATCTAGCGAACTTTCCGCAGTGCCTTGCTTGGAACCGCACTTGTTTCGCGTGCGGAAAACTTGGACATTTTCAGTCAGTATGCAACTCCCGTCCTGCAAATTTTCCTGAAGCAGTTCCTTCTGCTCCTTCGAGCACTGGCCAGACCAATACTGTCACGGTTTTAAACGTGGATAGTCTCCACTTAACTCCGGAACACCGCGTCGTGGCTTCTGTAGAGCATATCCCGTTGTATTTCTTGGTTGATACCGGTGCTTCAGCATCTTTACTTAGTACCGAAGGTTTTTCAAATAATTTTCATGGGATTCGCTTGACGAAATCGAATTTTCGTCTTCAGAATTATTCTCGGCAGGTCATTCCCAACTACGGACAGTTCGTTGCTAACATTTCTTACGGCTACACCAACGCTCCGGTCTTGTTCCACGTCACTCCGCGTGGTCCATCACTTCTTGGCCGTGACGCAATTCGTGCTTTGGGCATCACCATCTGCGGTGCCACGATGTCCTGAATTCCCTCGGGAACCGGTGCGACTTTGCCCGCAACTACTACATGTGGCCTCCATGTACAGACATTTCTTCGCCAAGGGGGGAGGACTTACCAGCAGGTGTAACTGGCGCACTTACACCAAGTGAAACGGTTCAGTTCGAACCTTCCAATACGGCTGAGGCCGTTGAACCGGACGCATGCGGTCCACAGAGTCATTTCGAAGCTCACGCTGGGAGCTCAGAGGATGAGGCCGCGAATTCAAGCGCTCGTTTAGAGCCGTCATAATCTTCTACTGCTCTTGATGTGTCACATCAGAGCACAAGCGACCAGGGTGCAGAGTCACCTGCTTCTACACCTCAAAGGCGCCGCTCCAAGCGTAAGCGTCACAAGCCGCGTCGTTATGAGGACTATGTGCAATAGTTTAATGTCATAATTAACAGGCTCTTTTTTATACAATCTTGCCTCATTACGTGCTGGTGCAGTTGACTGACTTCCGTGTGCATTATTCATGCATCATTTCTCTGTGCAGTGTTCAGTGCTTTATAGACAATACATGGACTGACTTTCAGTGTGCATTTTTACAACATGTATTCATGACATTCATAATAGGTTGTGAATTTCTGTGTGCCGTGTTCTGGGTTATTGATATGTCTTCAAACAGAGCATGCCTTTGCATAGTGCATTGGTGCGTATCTTTGAACTGATGTAGTCAAACTTTTCTTTCGAGAGAGAGAGAGAGAAAACTTATTTTCGAAACCCAAGTCTGGGTCTGAGCTCTAGGGTGAGGATGTACTGACCTCCCCTAAGATGGTTGGAGGGGATAATTGTTGTGTTATGTTCTCGCGGTTTCGGTTTCGAAATGCGCTGTACGGATGCCAGGGGGCGCCGCTCTGGCATTCATATTCAACAGGCGGCGTGTAAATAAAGCAGTGTGTGAAGAGTACTCTTTGAGTGCGGACGTTTCGTTCTTCTTCGGCGCTTCGCGCCAAACCGCGTGTCGTGGCTGGACGGCGTCCCCGCCGGCCGCGTCGGTCCCCGCCGGTCTTCCTTGACTGCTGCTGCGCCGGGACTGCCACCCACAACACAGCCGCATACCTGTGCGTTCTTTTCGTGCCTCCTTTGTGTTTGAGCAGCGCGCTGCAAGTGTCGAGCTGCTTGCCGCTCTTCCTGTCACATTCCAATTTCTTGCTGTCGCATTCGTTGCTTCGCCCTTGAGGCGAAACTGTGACTTTTTTTTTTTGTTCCCGCTCGCGATGTGGTACGCCGGGTAAACAATGCATCGAAAGCCACCACATGACAGGAGACGCGGTGGGGTCACTCCACGCACCGCACTTTTCAAGAAAAAAAATATGTAAGGCCGTTGGGTTGTAGCGGCGCTGCTGAAACACGAAGATGTAACGACTGTGACAGCTGTTTGTTCGCGCTCATCCTGTGTATACCTGTGCGTTCTTTTCGAGCGTCCTTCCTATTGTTTGAGCACTGCGCTGCCAGCGTCGAGCTGTGACCGTTCTTAGTTCGCGCTCGTCCTGTGTACACTCTTTTCCTGCACCCTTTGCGTTTGAGCGGCGCGCTGCAAGTATGGAGCTGCTTGCCGTTCTTCGTGTGACATCCTAATTTGCTGCTATCGCATTCGTCGCTTCGCCCTTGCGGCGAAACTGTGACTTTATGTTTCTAGTTACTTGAAACGCTCTAATGGGTATGAGTCATATTCCCACGCGCGGTTCTTCACATTTTCAGCAAGCAGGTCTAAAATTACAACGTTTATCTTTAGCCTAATAAGTATTTACCTCAAAGATCCTGCCGCCCGGTTCTTGGCCCATCCCCCTTTATGGGTAAGCGCCACTAGTAAGAGGTCACCATCATCATCATCATCAAGCGCGAGCGCGAGGTCTTCATCGCGAAATAGCTCGCGCGAGAGAGCTCGCGAGCACGAATAGTGAAAGGCACGCAGCGCTTTGTGCGAACGCAAGCTCATTCATTGTCTAGGAGGAGCTCATCTTTTGCTTGCCGTATCGGTTGCACTTTTTACAGATGGGCGTGCCATTCTCCCGGGAACATCATGGCCTCTGGGCTCCGGATCGGGAGGTCGCCCCGCTTGAGGACCTCGACAAGGTGCTACACTACAAGGTTGGGCCCGTGCCCTACAGAGTGAAGGACCTGACGACCTCAGTGCGGCGCGGCCGTCACGGTCAACCGAGAACAATCATTTGCCATGACCTCGATGATCGCTATCATGACCGGTGAGCATATATGAATAAGGGGGCTAAACTGCGCTAACAGTGGCGTCTCACTGACACTGAAGCGTGCGCTGGTTCTGCTGCAAGTTGTGTGATATCTTAGGCAGTTTAAAGGGACCGACAACTGATTTGTCTCGACCCAGCTTTTTACGGCGAGACAGGAAGCTTACCCTTCGTAGCGTTTGTAGGTGCAGTGGTTTATCTTAAAAGCACGTAGTTATTTTATAAGCAGTATTTTTCGATCTGAAAGGCTCCAAACACGCATGAATTAAGGCTTGCTCCAGCAGCGCTGAGAATTGATAGCAATGCCGCTAGCCCTTGTGAAAGCTGTCGTTGTTTTGCTTTCGCAGGAGTTACTGTAGCTATGCTTAACCACCTTTATTTTGAGCTTTCCAGCCATTTTTGAAAATAGCAAGCTGTTACAATGAGATGATGTGGCTTTATACACCTTCTCGGTATTTGTACAGCGTTGTGCGCGCCTGCGACCAAGGTTGCCTGCGCCAGTGTCATGGATGGCTTTTCGCGGCATGGGATCATTACGCCGAGCGAAGGCAGCGCCACTTTGTTGCATACAACTAACGCAGGTCTATATGTACATTTTTATGGAGTAATATCTTTTAATATAAAGAAATGAACAATATTTCAGTACTAACAGAAAAGTCATCGAACGCATACGCCAATCAATGGTCACGTGACCGGCTTTATCGGACCGCGTATGATTTTGCCGCCAGAGGCGCCAAAGGTCATTTTTCGCGACTTTCAATGAAGAAATAAAAATATAAATCCGCCTCTCACGAGATAAACAGGATTGGTTTGAGTCAATGCGACGGACAATCTTTCCATCAATGCAGTAATCTCATTTCATGTTCTGGGCAGTTGTCGGTCCCTTTAAAAAAACAGCGCCCAGAACTTTGCCTTAGCGTTTGTCGCCTCGGCGCATGCATCGCACGCAAACCTTCGGTACACGTTATATTTATTGTCCCCGAAAATACAGCGTACGTACCGAAGCAACGCGAACGTTACAAGTCCTATTTTAAAGCTCTCTACTGACATCACCCAGCAGCCACCATGCCAGACCACCAGAGCGGTGGGACGCTGCGTGTCTAACGGCGGCCATGGACAATATTATGGCGGCGACGGACCAAGCAGTGTGCGCCTGTAATCTACTGAAGTTTTAGATGCGTAGCAGCTCTTTGACTAGCCTGTGTAACGCTGTCCGTCC
Organism: Rhipicephalus sanguineus; assembly: GCF_013339695.2. NCBI lineage: Eukaryota > Metazoa > Arthropoda > Arachnida > Ixodida > Ixodidae > Rhipicephalus > Rhipicephalus sanguineus. The sequence goes on from NC_051179.1 coordinate 65,639,210, forward strand.
GCACAAACGCGAGGCAACGCGCTTCCCTCGGCGCAGGTGTTGGAGCGGTGCCAAGTAGGTCACGCCGCAGCTGGGCGTTGATGTCACGCACCCCTCGCACGCTTCCCTCGCAGGTGCGCGCGTACGTCACTCTCCCTTACCCGCCGGAGCGTCGCAGCTGCCGGCTGCCTCCCGTGTCTGCGTTTCAAACAAACGTTTACACCAGTAAACGCTACACCGAGTTTCGCTTCAAACGAATCTTCCAGCGCTCACCGCAGCTCTTGCGTTAGCGCCGTCCAACCCGTGACGCCACCAGTGCGCAACGCTGCTGCTTCGCATCCCATCAGCGTTCCCTTCGTGGAGATGGTCCAATTTTTTTGTTTTAGTTTTTTTTTTCGTTCCCCTTAATTCTGTTCGCCAGTAAGTGTTCGTCTAGGGCAGGCCTTTTATTACGGCAGTTTTTCAGTGGGTTACCGCGCTCTTGTCAATCGGCGTGCAACTAACTACGCACGTACCCGTCGTCGTGTCACGTATAGTCGTCAGCAATATGAGATGGAACAGTGAAATTAGCTCTTAAATGCCATAGCGGCTAAGCGCACTTGGTAAGCGCAAAACTGTTGATTACACCAAATTCTCGAGTGGAAAGTATCTCTTGCAATTCAGTGTGTCACGTTCATATCGGTACATCACAAATATTCGTTAAATAAACATGAATTCGGTTTTCCAGCTCTTATTGCTCATTATAGTACGTGCGTTCCTTGCGCATGCCTGTCGACGTGCTGCTGTACTAACATGGTGATCTCGATGACGACAATGCAGTAGGGCTCCTGGTCGGCCGTGGTGGAGAATGAGCGTTGCGAGGCCGTGGAGTGGGGAAGCTGCAAGAGCTAATTCGCTTTTTTTTTTTCTTATTTTTTCATGTGATGGCACTAGGCCCGGGCAGCGAGGGTTGGGACTGCTTCCGATCTCCATTTGTAACAAATGCACTAGTCTTCCCATTCCACCCTTTACCTCTCACGAGCTATAAGCTAAACCTAAATTGAGTTCCATCAGTGGTGTCCCTGTCCAACGAAGAACCACTGTCATCGTGTTTGTCGCCTCACGCGCACTCTCTCGTTGTAACTGCCCCATGTTTCGCCACGACTGACCAATGATCAGGGCGTACCACTCCGCGGCAGGTCGCTATCAATAAATAACCTCGCGCGCGCCGGCAGTAGCCCCTCCCCCCTCACCGCCCAAAATAAAAACCTGGCTGCGCGATTTACATCAGATAAAGTAATAGAAGCCTACCGACATTATCGGTAAGGTTGGTTTGTTGCTAGATACGCACGCTGATTCCTAAGACTGTCAGCTTTACACGGACATGCCGAGGACAGTAACTTTATCAACGTGCTGTTGTCCTTGCAGCTTCATTTTTGGAAGTGCACAGACCGACTGCTGCCGTTTCCACTACTGGCATTTAGTGAACGTAGTGATCTACTACTCTCGCTACTTGGTCACCATCCCACCGCCCGGCTGGATCTCGGCGGCGCACACACACGGTACAAGGGTCCTAGGTAAGGGGTAAAGGGTCGTAAGGGACGTGCGAGATCGTATAGTTTCAAATTACACTCTTATCAAATAAAGTCTTAATGTTTAGTCGGCCAGCCATCTCAAAGTCTTGTTTTCTGTGGAAATCAAAACAGGACAAATCAGAGGCAGAAACCATGAATATGAGAGCCTGCCTTGCAAAGAGCAGTGTTAAGCCAACGTTTCGACTTTCGATTATATATAGTGTGCGGGCGAGAACAACTCTCTTTGTGGAAACGTAGGCTCCAGTGACAGTCCTTGTTCAACGATCCCTAATACGTATTTCTTTGTGGAGTCACTGGGTACATACAATGTTTTTGATTAATCGAAACCTTGCTTGATTTGCCAGGGGCAGAAAAAAAATGCGTTAGAATAGCTCGCGAGGGAATATCGATAAAAGGTTATGATGGGCCCCCCTTAATGTTCAGTTGATCACGCATCTCAGAGGTATAGCTATGAGATTCAGCTGTAGTTAATCCATATACTTCTTGTACATGTGCAGTCCTAATACGTATATTCGAAAATTACAGTGGGTATCTATGTGTATGTTTCTTCCTTTGACGACTCGCGATTCTGCCTGAGAGAGTTTATTCCAGGAATACTCAACCAGCGAAACACGCATATATATATATATATATATATATATATATATATATATATATATATATATATATATATATATATATACACTGATGGGCACACATAACTAGAGCAGGTTTTTATTCATATTGTAAAGCGCGGAACTTAAATCGCAAGGACGGGACAGGGAGTAACACACACACACGAGCGCTATCTTTCAACAAGATCACTGTTGAAAGATCGCGCTTGCGTGTGTGTTATTCCCTCTCCCGTCCTTGTCATTTCAGTTCTGCGCTTTACAATATGAATATGTCGCACCAATAAGGCCAAATATCTACCTTTGCCAGGTTTTTATGTCTGTTATGTCTGCTCTAGCCGTGCATTCTTTGTTTTTTCTTCAAATATATCATTTTGATGCATTTTCAATATATTCGACAATAATACATATATATATATATATATATATATATATATATATATATATATATATATATATATATATATATATATATATGGGTTGAATCAAAGTATAATTTGTTCAACTTTGCTCAATGCTCCCTCTGGGTCAGAGTAAGAATTCCAAGAAATAAAGCCAGATTGTTGGTGTACTGAATAAATGTTTGTGGAAACAAAATTTGCATTTTTCAAGTTCTGTGGGGGCATATCTCGCCTGAAAAATTGTTTACTCTTTCGTTGCAATTTGTTTTGATTTCCTCTTGGTTTTCAGGGACCGTGGTGCGCCATCTGTGATGCTGAGATGACGTGTAATCTGACCTCTAAGCTTGTACAAATTGCAGCCATGCACAAGTTCGACGGTTGGGCTCTGAGCTTTGGTCTGAGCACGGTGAGTGTGTTTCGGTACCTTAATTGAAGCAATTTGATGTCCTATTGCACATTTTGTGAAACGGCAACTTCAACTGTACACGTGGGAATGGGGTGTAGCTTTCCGAATGGGTGTGAACACCAGGTGCACAGTGGCGAGCGTGTTTCATTACCTGAAATGTTATAACTGATTCCTGTGGGCATCTACACAGAACAGTTTTGCAGCAGTCATGTCCTACACCACACATGGCGCACGCGTGAAGTCATTTGCAAATGCACCTACAGAAAACTGAAATAGTTTAAAAAAAAGGGGGGAGCAAGAGCTCTCAACAAAATGCACGGTCCATAGCCAGGGGCGGCTACAGAAAGTTTTCATAGATCAGGGTGTCGGAGGCGGGGGAGAGGGAAATGAGGACACCAGAGTTGCACTCTGAATCAGCCTGCGTCCGTAGCACACGATTCGCTTCGTATCACCTCCATATGTTGCATGCACAAGCGCAAGCAACAATTCTCGCACATTGCAGTTTCTGTTAACATCAATGGCAAGTTCTGCGAACACTGAACATATAGGAGGCTGTCACAGAGAAAGGTCTCGGTCAGCTAGAGAGAACTTTATTTATATAGTCACACACTGTTACACGCTGCCCCATTGTTGCACACAATTATGCACTGCCATTCATATACCCGTGTATACCGTGACTCTCCGACCCACCGCCATATTTGGTTCAGCGCGGCTGAAGCGACGACAGTGCGCTGTGGATTTTATATGATATAACGCACGAGCGCCGCATGTTTTTACGGCCCTGAATGTAATATACCGCAGTTGTCTTCTTAACTACATAAAAAATGCTGCAGTCACTACTAGCATATGCATGCATGCGTGCTATTGCGGTGAAAAAATGCGAACTACGTGTCTCTTGGGCTCTCCACTGTTGCCGCTTCTTTTCAAGCGCTTGTAATGCACGCTACACGAGCACAAATTCATTAGAATCTATCCACTCATCACCATTGGTATATGACTGTAGTTCTGTGTATTTTCATATGCCTCAGTGTCGTTTATTTAAGCGTGAACCGGGGTGATCAAGAGGAATCTTAGCAGAACGGCGCCTCAGCGCTCCGCTGTTCGCATTTTTATCACCCTGCTGTTACCTTGGTTGTAATAGAAAGATGCTGAAGTCGTCCTTGATTGTATCACGAACTACTCTAGTGCCCTTTTAATTACAAGCCACGCTTATTCACAATATATATAGGTGATTCTGTCCAGAAATAAGAAGTGGGTTTCGGCGTGCACGATAACTGTCTCTCGAAGAGGACACCTCAATCGGTACACACACGGGGAAAGGGGATGAAAAGGAGAACGAGAGAAGGAAAGACACAAACTGAGGGCTTGCGGGAAGGTAAGACGAGGTAGGACCTCTAGGGCAGGCCCATAGCCAGGAGGAAGGGGGCTATAGGGGCCTGGCCCCCCGCCCTCCCCGCCCCTCGAAATTTTGATGGTGCGGGGGGTGTTTTCCTGAGAATAAATAATAAAAAGAGGTGTTTTTTTCTCAAATACCCCCCCCCCCCCCCGATATAAATTCTTGGCTACGGGCCTGCCCTAGGGGATCTTTTGCGAGGCCACCCTGCATAACCACACCTAGTGGGGCGGCCTGAGGCGACGGAGTCGTCGTGCCGTGTTACGGTGTCCTGTACTCACATAGTGTGGTCTGCCAGTATACATGGATGGCTGCCGCACACAGCACTGTAGTCACTATGTGTCGCTAAGGCACAGTCGTCGTTCCTTTTGTTTTCAGGATCTGTTTGGGGTTGGGTCTGTGAAGAGATTCCTGGTCGCGTTGGGGAGAGAAATGCACGAGAGGCATCCTACATCACTGATCTTGTGGCACGAGGTTCTCAGTCAATGGAAAATGTGGACCCCTGAATGAACTAACTGTTGAGAACGAAGCGTTTCTGGACTTGTGTGACGGGATTCTGCTGAACTACAGGTGGAACGAACCCCAGCTAGACAACTCTGCCCTACGTGCTGGCAACAGAAAGGCAGATGTCTTCGCCGGGATTGACGTGTACGCCAGACGGACCTGGTATCCTGGTGGTTACGATACAGACAAGGTGTGTAGAAACTTATCACGTTCGCTTATCACACGGTATGTTTCGTTTGCGCTGCGTTAAAAGTGAGTACCCTACACTAAATAACTTCAACACTGTCCTACGCTGTTCGTGGGACATCTGAAGAAAGTTTCCACACTTCTGCTTGTTTTTTTTTTTTTTTTTTTTGCTTTCTTGGAGAGGTGATGGAGACAAAAGGTCAACTAGGCATCTTAAAGTGCAGGCACAAGCCCCGTTTTTAGTCGCATAAGCATTGAGGTTATTGCAAGTATCCCTACAGACAATGTCTATGCAAATGCTCGCAGCATCCGAGTCTATTTTTTCTCTCGCACCGAGCCCTCTAAACACAGTTCTTTTTTCCTCAGGGCTACTGAAATCTGTATTGATTTGCCTGTAACGACTCCTTGCTTGATAGAGAAGGAATGCGTACTCGCTATTGAATGCTCCCTAAAACCATGGTATTGTGTGTTTGTTTCTTGTGTTTCTTTATGCATGTTATGCGTTGTATTCTCCCACTCATGCTATAGCCGAGTTTTGGGCTGCACTACCTGCAAATAAATAAATAAATAAATAAATAAATAAATAAATAAATAAATAAATAAATAGTGTTCTATTCGCCCCGAGAGTGGGCTACAGGTGGCAGTACTGCCGCCGCGTCAGTGTGGATAGGTGGCCGGCGGCGTGTATACAAATTTACACAGCAGCGCTTCGTTGTGGGTGGTTTGAGCCGATTGTCGGCAAATAAAATTCATTGACTGCAGCCCTCAGGTAATATGTACGTTCTTCATTGCCGAATCGATGCATGAAGCCCACCGAACGTTACTATTACTTGTGAGAGAAGCGGAACCTACTAATGAACGCTTTGCTCCTCGGCGACAGTCTGCAGTTTTGCACTTCATGACATTTCTTGCTGTTTTATTTGAACGGGTTTAGCTTGCGTCCCGCCTGCTACGCAGTGCTGTTGCGCGATTAACTAATTACGTGTTTACTTCTTGCTTATCTGGGTACCGAATTGCATTTTGAGCATGGCTTTTGTCCCGCTCGCTAGGCAGTGCTGTTGCGCGGCTGATCTAACTACGTATTTACGTCTTGCTTATCTGGCTACCAAATAGCACTCTGTGCACTGTGCGCACAAACACGCACCCGTATTTTTCTTCTTATTCAGCTCTCCATGATATGTAGGACACAGGCCCGTAGCCAGGGGGAGGGGGGCGGGCCTCCCCCCCCCCCGAAACTTTGATGATACATGGTGTTTTATCGAAAATAAATTATGAAAATAGGCGTTTTTCTCAAATAGTCAAGGCTTTCAGCAAGTGCCCCCCCCCCTCGGAAAAAAATCCTGGCTACGGGCCTGGTAGGACACTTGATAAGATATTTAGCCAGAAAAGCTACGTGGCTGACAGCGCCTTAGCAGTATGAAGATGTTTCACACGTACGCGCTTGATTTTATTCCAGTAACAGTGTAAAAAGGAAACAGTTCAGCACAGAGCTTTCTTCAGTTCATTATCTGCATGACAGTGATGCAACAAAGGAGTGGTTAATTTACGGGACAAAAGTGGGTTGCTTTTATTTTCAAGGCAATGATGCTCACTGCCTTCATCAATCTATAGCAAGGCCGCACAAAAGGTCAAGATAACGTAAACAAAAAGATGAGGTGTTGCATGAAATTTCAATGATATGATCGTAAGGCACGCCGTCTGGATTAATTTTTGACCATCTGCGTTCGGTAATGCGAACCTAAACCAAAGTATACCGGTGTTTCAGCGCACATTTCGCCCCAAGTTAAAACAGCGCACGGCCATTGAGTTTTATCATTTCCATGTCATTCCATTTTTTGTTCCTTTTAGGGGATTATTAAAAACCGAAGAGTCAGACTTCACATGTCAAAAATATTACTCTGTAGTGGGACCAGAACCGTACAATAAAAGCACATCTTAAGCACAGCTATAGCTCGTCACGTAATAGATAAAAGACAGTCGCACAAATATACACCTAACAACAAGTGTGACACGCAAGTGTATGGCTTAGTGCCTTGTTTTTGTTTACCACTGATTCGCTAAAGCGCTGAATTCACACGATAGCCATGCTAACTCATATTTAGGACGACGCAAACTGCACTTTACGATATGCTTGAACCACAAAGCGGCACCCACACTGAAATGATCCTGGCGAAGGCAGGGTACGACGACCACACAGAGCACTCTCGACAACTGCGCTCATTGATCTTTTTGCAATGCATATACAGCCTAGAAAGGCCAAGTGCTTTTGTACATCGTGGTAGGTACTCGTACAAGAAGAGTGAGCTAACACAACAGACAAACTGCCCTTTGAAGACGCGCATGACATACGTGCCTATGCAAACACGCCGCGGCTAGCAGACGACGCAGGTAGCCATCCACACTAGGCGCGCTTCAGCCAGTAGCCGCCAGGTGGCGACTCCGCTCGATCTCGGGGCGAATAGATTCGACGGACACCGGCGGTGGCAGCTGACGATATCGGTACTAAAGTCGCCTGTTGTGCTGAGCTAATAACGACTTACGCCGATAAAGGAAAATTTTATCCTCTTTTGATCGTCCGTGTGAACCTGTTATCTCAGAATTTAGCGTCATTACAATTTTCTCAAAGTACAATTTTGCCGTACAAACTGTTTCAACCGAGGCGTGTCGCTTGATATCTGATATCTGTGCTCCTTTCGGGGCAATAGTACGTACCACCACCGTGGTATGTACGCTACTTGAATGCATAGGTCGGCAAGCTCACTCATGAATCGACTCACTCAGACTCAGATCGGGCCGTCAGTCTTAGTCTGAGTGAGTCCGGGTGAGTAATATTTTGGTGAGTTTGAGTCTGAGCGAGTCCGGTTGAGAAAAAGTTCAGTGACTGTGAGTTTGAGTGAGTCCGGTTGTGGAAAATTTTGGTGAGTCTGAGTCCAAATGAGCCCTCAGAGCAAAATGTATTCCTTGAGTGAGCCTGAATGAGCTCCGTTTTTTTTTTTTTTTGCCGACATATGCTTGAATGCCTCCCGCCCGCCTTGACGCAGAGGGTGAACAACCGACCTTGGTCCGATATGTCCAAGATGCAGCTGCAGCCAATTGACCAAGGCTTTAATCTTCGTGACACGAACTGCTCGGCGACTGTGTACACTGACGACGCCTTCAGCGGCGGTGGATTATTGCGTTGTCTTCACAAGCCGAACCGGAATCTGCCAGACGCAAAACTGTACATACGGTATGTTCATCATAGATAGTGCCACGGAATGGGACAACAGAAAGGAAGACGAACCCAGGCGCAAAAGAAAGGATGTTCCGTTCCCCTAGTAACAATGAATTTATTGTTGCAATACCATCTACCACAACTTTCAACTCCTTTATGGTAACGTTGCGTGTTTATTCGACCATGTGCCCCGTACTCCTCCAATTGTCGATGGCAGGAATCGAAGGAATCGATCCATGAATCAATCAATAAATTCACTCCAGGCCTGCACGGGACACGCAGCAAAATGGCAGCGTAAGCTGTAGGAGCGGCCCGTTAAGAGCCAGTCGTGAATTTTTTACTAGGCCTCTAATTACTGGAAGTTTTGCGTGTACGAAGTAGCTATAGGAAAAGTGCAAACATTTGTCAAAATATTGTTAAGTGTGAGAAGAGGTTTATTGGCGGTGCGTTCCTGTGGTGACTCAATGAATGAACACAGCGAGTCAGGGCAGAGCACCGTCCAGAAAGATGCCAGCGAACAGCAGCGCGAGGCGAGCGAGCCGAGCAACACCCAGCACGCCGAGCGTTGGTGCTGACCGACGACGCGTCTTCTTGTTCGCAATTCGCCCCCGCAGAAAAAGAGCCATCCTGGTGACCTAGGAGTTTCTGGAGGCAGAGGGCTGTGGTATGGTTTGAGACGGGCCACGTGGATAAGTTCACGTCCACGCCGGCGCATGTCGTCAGATGGGGAAACCGGCTCAACGAGAAAATTCACTGGGGATGTTTGCTCCAAAACGCGGTAAGGGCCCTCGTACTTTGGGACGACTTTTGAGAAAAGCCCAGGAGCTTGGTAAGGAACAGCCAGCCATACAAGAGATCCAGGGGAATAGCTGGGACTTCGAAGTGAGTTGCCGTTGTTTTCCTTCTGGCGCTGTTGCTCTTGTGATGTAAAGGTGCGCGCGAGTTGGCGGCACTCTTCCGCTTGTCGGGCAGCTTCAGACACAGGTGGGCATTCGGAAGCGTCAGGACGATATGAAGAAGAGTGTCGATGGTGTGCGAATGTTCGCGTCCATACAGGAGGAAGAAAGGTGAGAATCCCGTGGTAGCCTGTGTCGCGGTGTTGTAGGCGAACGTTATGAATGGAAGAACGCCGTCCCACTTACCATGGTCATGTCACGTACATCGCGAGCATATCACCGAGGGTACGGTTGAATCGTTCTGTGAGCCCGTTAGTCTGCGGGTGCTATGCCGTGGTCCTTCGGTGAACAACGTGGCATTCGGAAAGCAGAGCTTCGACGTTCGCTCTCCCTCGTCTACGTTGTTGGGTATTAATGTGCGTGTCATCTCTGTGAGCGTCAGCCAGCGATAGGTGACTTGTAAAGCTGCGACATCGTGCAAGGCATGTAAGGCAAGTGGCGAGCGGAGTCACTTCAGCTCGTCGGTGCCGCGAGCGTCGGGCTCTCGCTATCCGATCAACGCCAAGTTCAAAGCGTCTGCGGTTGAAACTTCACACCTGGAAGACACATCCACATTGCCCGAGTTTACGCTTATCGGTGATCGTGCTCAAATAGTTCTTGTTTGTCCGCATACTTCTTGCAGTTTGTAGATTGTCGGCACACAGGATAAAATCGGCTCGTAGTGTAGCGGCACCTGTCAGAGCCTTTAAAGGGACTTGAACCGTTTTTTTTTTACATTGTGGCAGCGTTTAAGATACGGCATCATCAAATCATTAGCACCATAAATAAAGCGACGCACCTTGTATCAAGCCATCTACAGGCAATTTATATGTTATCCTCCTCCTCAGCACTGCCTTTCCTCCTTGACTCGCCCAACGCGCTGCCGTCGTTGGCGACGGCAGCGCACTCGCCGGATTAAGCTGCGCTACCCTCTCCGTGGCCACCGCAATCAAGTTCGGTAGCCCACCGTCGGACAGCGGAGACGAAGCGCATCGCGGAGTGGTTGTCATCTGCTTCGTCAGGCACCGGAACACTACCAGCCGCCCCATGTTATTCTCCTGTACGCCGACAATGTCCAAACGCCAAGAAGCATACGGAAAAACAAAACGTATTTGAGAACGATCACCGCCAAGTGTAAACTAGGGCAATGTGCTTGTGTGTTCCAGGGGTGAGCTATAGCCTCAGACGCGTGGATACTGGTGTCGGATCGGGTAGCGGGAGCCCGACGCTCACCGCACCGATTAACTGAAGTGACTTCGCTCGCCCGCTGCCTTACATGCCTTGGATGATGTCGCAGCTTTACAAGTCACCTATCGCTAAAAGAAGTGAAACGCACATAAATACCCAACAACGTATAGACGAAGGAGCGCCCTCCGCCGTAGCTCTAGTGGTATATCATCGGACGCCTAATTCGAAGGTTTTAGATTCGGATCCCACCGATGGAATGGGTGCTGAGCTGTTTGAGCTCGGCCCAACTATGCGCCACCTCGCGTTGCCTGGCAACGACCTGGCATAGGCGGAGCGTGGCCGTGACGTCACGTGTGAGTAAAGGGCGAAAGAGACGGTAGGAGTTGGCGTCCGATCCGACGTGCGGCGTCGGATGATCCGGCATGCGGCCCACGACGATTCAGCACACATGGGGCGACCGAGCTATCAGCCGCAGGCTCCGCCCCCCACATACAGCGCCTCGGCATGCACACTCGAGACTTTGTATCCTCGTAATGAAGCACAAAACAAAACTTTGCACAGCCACGCTTCGTTCTATAAGAAAATTGGCCGCGTATCTGCGTGCTTCGCTACAAATGTCGTATAAAGACGATAGAAGAGGCGCTGCGTGAGATATGGACGCCATCTGGCAATACGTCGGGAAACATGAGTGCTGTGTTGCGGGCTGGTAGTCCCGGCGCAGCGGCAGGCGAAGACCGGCGGTGACCAACGCGACCGGTGGGGACGCCGGCCAGCCCGAACACGCTGTTTGGCGCGATGCGCCGAAGGAGAAGAAACGTCCGCACTCAAAGAGTACTCTCCACAAACTCTCTTACTTACACGTCGCCTGGGTAAAACAGGAATGCCAGAGCGGCGCCCCCTGTCATTCGTACAATGCAATACTGAACCGAAACCGAAACATAACATGAGCTTGTGCAGAGGGCACGGAGGAAGACAAGTTTCAGCGCAGTCGCACTTTCAGCGCACCTTAAGAAACTAGGGTTGTAACATTGTAGGGCGAGTAGGGCCAGAAGGACCGTCACGACGAAAACCTGCCTCCTCAGTTGTATTCGCCTGGAACGTTGGTGTGGCTTCGCGTTCCCTCCTCCGCTCCTGGCCTTTCCACAAAGCTACTGCCTAAGTACGATGGCCCCTACCGCGTCCTACGTCAAGCATCCCCAGTTAACTATATGATTGAGCCTGTTCAATTATCTACGGACCGCCGTCGTCGCGGCCGCGAGACTGTTCACGTCGATCGACTGAAGCCGCATTATGACCCACCAGTTGTACCTGTTCCTTAGGTTGCAAGGATGGCTCCTTTTCCGCGGGGCAGTGATTTGTAACATGGTAGGGCGCAGACAAGAACGCCTGCGAAAGAAGAAGACGAAGACGGTTGTTGTTGGCGCTCGCGCTTGCTCGGCTTGGACCGCTGATCGCTTCAGCTGTGGCAATCATTTAATAAACGCTTTACTGTCTCAACGTTAAACGCATACCATCAAGGTCTTTAAAATTGCGTATCTATGTATTTTCTATTAAAGGAACACACCACCTAATACTTACCTAATGATGTTACGCCTCAGATATGCGTAATATTTACTTTTTGATCGACAACGTTCACAAGTATGAACAGCCGTACCAGTTCAAGATGGTTGGGCGGTAAGCAAATGGTTCAACTTTGGCCGGTTGGCTGAATCGGGTGACGTGCCGACAAACAGAAAGACAGACAGAAAGACAGACAGACCAAAATTTCTGCGTTTAAGTTCACCAAGAAAGACTATCGTCTTTAAAATGACGAATAAAACTACGCCTTCGCGAGCAACAAGCACATCGCATCATCCCGCCGTCACTCACGACTCCGATACGTATAGCCTATAGCAAGGCGGACGCCGGCCGTCGCCTACGCCTTTCGCGATCACATGAGAGCTCGTCATAGAGCGCTTCTTTTTGCCAACTCGATTAAGCTTTGTACTCGTATGTAATGCGTTAGCGTACGCTGTTAGCTTTCTCGACGTCATGGATGTGAAGAGCAAAGGTGGAAGCGAAGCGAGCCAGATCGCCGAGACAGCTGGTCTCGCTGTTTTAACCTGCGAAATGGCCTTGCATCGCTGCTCGCGATCTCGCTAGTGGTTTTGAAACGGGCGCTGTCTTGCAGAAATGGCACACTTCAAACGTCGCTTTATTTAATCAGGAATTATTTCACGTCACAAGCAAATTGTACTCGATGTTTAATCACGCCGCTGCGAGCGGCTATATCGGCAAATGCTCCGAGGCTCGACTCCATCGGCTCGCCCTGGCCACGGTGATCGGAGAGGCGACAGGGAGAGGGAACCACCAGCGGCGTGACGTCACACGCCTCCCGCGCCGTCACTGGCTGCGGCCGTCCGACGGTCCGATGCGGAGACGAAAATATCTGCCTGGTTTGGTGCACGCCGGACAAGCGATGCGGCGGTCCGACACGACGAAACGTCACCATTCCGGCTTCCGCACCGCCGCGTCGGACGTCGCGATACGCCGGGCACGGCGACAGAGCTTTCGCCTCCTCTACTCCGTGTGTACGCGCGGCTGCCATGGGAAGGCCGAAAAAAGTCCGGACGCACGAAGAAAAAGCGGCTTACTGGGAAACTCGTCGTGCTGCCAAGCGAGAAGTGATCGGCGACGGCGAGCTGATCAGGAACACCGCGCCGATGCTGCAGCTGAGGGAAGACGACGCCGAGCCGAGGATACCGAGTTTCGGTCTAGAGAACGAGAGAGTCGTCACCTGAATGCCCGGCGGCGTAAAAACAAAAGAAAAAGAAAAAAGAAGAAAAAAAAGTCGGCAGCTTGCACTTTTGGTGCAGGGCTGGTGAACAGCGGAGCTTGCGATCAGCTAGCTTCCCCGCTTAGCTTCGCCTCGTATAGGCTTGGTCCGGCTGAGAATTATTCCCCCACACGGTGATCGATGCGACGTAACGGAAAACCGACCGTAAACCGAACCGACTGTATCGGAAAATTCACTTAGCCAAGCACAGTGTAACCTCACAAAACCTAGCAGCAACTTAGCCAAGCCTATAGCAACTACTTAGCAAAACCTAGCATAACCTCGCAAAATCTAGGAATAAGTTAGTCAAGCTTAACAATAACTTAGAAAAACCTAGCAATAATTTATATAGCCAAGCCTAGCAACAACTTAGCGAAACCTAACAATGACTTAGCCAAGACTAGCAACAACTTAGCCAAACCACGTAAAAGCCAGGTGATCACATGCTCCAGTGTTGACTCCAGCCGTACACCACTAGTGTAAGCTTCCCACATTCTTTCCATCCATTTTCATTCCATTAAATTTAGGTCACAATCATTACAGTGCGGTTCAAAACAACAAATAATGTCCCCTATGCTCTCCTTTGCTGAATTCTTTGTGGGTTTCATAGGTTGTGTCGAACAAAGAAGACGAGCACATCGTACTACTCTCCTTGTTTCGTAATCGCTCGATTTGCAGCACACAACGACGTAGGGCACTTGATCGTGTTCGGGAAACAAAACATCGAGGTGAACACTGTTGCGTAGCTCACGTCAACACGGGGCCCTTTTGTAACACATGCAGACGATTCTCGCTGTCCACGGGAGATTCAGCGATGCAATCTGGGCAGATCCAATCAGATAGTTCACCAGTGCTACGTACAACGAAACAATGCTAGGTTGAATGGAAGTGCAAAGTTGAAAACTCGTTCGGCTGAGTCATTGCGATCTGTAGCGATTCGCGAGTTTAAAGTTTTGCAATAAATTGCGTATTTGACGCAGAGATGTTAAATCGGTCTGCAAATGATCCTTACGACTTGGTTTACCTTCTCAATGCATTTGCACAAAATTGTCAAAACCGTTTCAGAGCCCCTTTGAGGCTGTCGATGGCGACCTAATCATGGTAATTCTCCCGCTCAATTCTTTTCAGGCCCTTCGATCTTGAGGACGTCCGAGCTCCGAACGGGCCTTCGATCGAAGAAATTGGCCTGTATATGGTGAACCCGGGACGACGGACAGCAGTCTTTCTGTTGGGAGAGCTCCACATAAGACGACCCGCTGATGAACCAAAAACGCGTCAGAGTATTATTTTGCCGAGAGACGAAGTGTGCGTTCGCGAGAGAGTGGGCGCGGTCGCGACAGATACCGACGAGCCGGAGAGAAAAAGGTATCGAGATGAGGAGCATGCGCCTGCCCACCTGATCATCGCGACAGCCACCTAATAAAAAAAAAAGCCTGTGAACCGACTAACGTGGTTTTTTGCTACGCAAGATCGGGGAATGTTTTATGCTCTCGTCAAGACAGTTTTGCTCGCCACCTTCTCAAAAGCTCCTTTGTGCGAGGTGTGCACGCACAATTTTCCACAATAAATCATATGCATACAACGTGACTGTGTAGTATACTTTCCATTGGTTTCTCACGATTCACAATTAGAAGGTTGAAGGCGTGCGCAGGATTTTCCATTGGGGGGAAGGGGGGGGGGGGGCAGACAGAGATTCACCTCAGCACCCCTTCATCCCCCACCCGTACTGTTCGAGTCCGAAGAAAAGCGTCGCGATTGATGCAAAAGAGAAAAAAACATGGCTGATCCCTCTGTCATAGGAATCGGTATAACACGAAAGTGACACGTGTCTTCACAGAAGTACTGCTTATTGTGTAGTGATATATGAGAGCTTGTACAATGTCTATTCGTGTTTGGCAGTTATAGCACCGTTTGACGTGGATGCACCCATGTTGACAGCATGTCTATATCGCGACGACTAACGCCCATGATCATGATTAAACCGTTGCGCACGGTAGCTGAAGGTGTGAACATATATTTGGACACAGCGAATCGTGAATCCCGCGTAAGGATGATATCAACAAGCTCATAATCAACATTGGTACCCGGTATGCACTTCTTCAAAGCGTCGTCAATTAAGGAGAGAAACGGCACGGTGTGCGCTTTCTAGTAATGGGTAGCCGACGCCTGTGCTCATGCATACATAACACACACTGCGCTTCAGCAACACGGGAGGTAGAGGTTCGTAGCCTGCGCCGCAAACGCGTGCGTCCCGCTGGCTTCTGTCTCGCAGGCGCTGCTCTCGCTCCACCAAGGCACGACATTCGCCCGTCGAACTCGCGTCCTTTTTGCAACGCATATTGCAGCAGTTAGTTAGTCGGTGCTCTCGCAATTGAAGCAGTCGGCGGCGGAGAAATCCCGTTGGTGCACGTGGGAGCTGCACTACTCCGATGAGCCGACGCACGCTAACACGAAGCCAATGGCAAAGAACGTAACCGCGTCAAAGGTGCCTCGGCGACGCCAGCGCGGCCAGTCTACCGCTCTGGTATCGAGACGCTTTAACCATGAACTCCGATATCGCGTGCAATCTCGGAGTAAGCGCTAGTAAGTGTCGAGCGTGAAGCATTACTTCTTTTCACATCTCATAGACGGCGGCACCGCCCCGCTCCGCCCGCCGCGAAAGAGAATGTGCGAAAGACATAAGGCGCGTTCGCGCCGTGTCTAGCATCTCCCGAGTTAGCTTAGTCGGTAGTGCGTCGGGCGCTTGCCGTCGCGGCCGCAAAGTCGTGGGTTCGATTCCCAGCGGGGTATCTTTTTCTTGTTTTTTTTTCTTTCTCACCCGTTGGCGTCCATTTTATCAACGTCATATCCGTGACGGATGTACTTGGTGGACCCCGGCATAAAACACTTTCGTGTTAAAATGAAGCGATGACGTGCGCTTCTCAAGAAGGCCTGCCTTTGGTCTCCGGCTTTCCGAGGATAAAGGTGGGTAGTACACAGTCCTTGGAATGCAACATCTGGGTGTCCTCGGCTACCGTTATTGTGAATATCTTCATGGCCATAACCTTGCACTTTAGCCAATGACGGGACAGGTCCGACTGAATGAAGGTGTGGGACAGACATTGCGCCACCTTCTTACGCAGGCCAATGCATGTGAACAGTCGAGTGAATAGTCCAGGGCGCATATCAACAGCCTGAAGGTAGCGGGCTCAACTCCAACAGACAACACGGACGGGTATGTTTGCCACAGATGACGCGTGTGTTTATCTGGACTAGTTGGGAACTGTCACGGGGTTTCGGCTGTATCGTGTTTGACGGTAGAAGCTGTCGACGTACACCAGTGGCCTCAAACTCAACTCGGCTAGCAAGCCGCAGTGACAAAATTTAGTCACGCAAGGGCCGGGACAGTGAAGGAGGTTGAAGCAAATGTGTGCGTGTGGGAGGTGGGGGGGCGGGGGTCGAACGAAATTTCACCGATGTCACCTAACGCTGCCGTTTGGAACAACGCATTTCTCATATCTCGTATATGTATCATTTCTGAAGGGGATTTGGCATTAGGATTCGAGAAACGTATCGATACTGATTTCCAAAATGACTCAAATCTGGATGCCGATTGTGAAGTATAGAGATTTTGTCGCGCGGTTATGTTTCAACACATTTAAGCGGGAAACAGGTGGAAAAACGACAGACAGGACGCTGATGTCTGCCGTACTTTTGCGCCAGACATGAGCGCCCCGTCGGTCGTCCTTTCAACGTCCCGTGTCTAGCGGCTGTTTGTTGTCCTCTTAATCGCGTACCAACCAGCCAAATTAGGTGCGCATCTGATGTTTCAGCACATGGTCACGGCACATAGGGTGTCTCACGAAAACAAAAACTCTTATTGAGACCACACCAGCCTCCCCCCACTCCCCCACACAAACACACCTTTAATCACCTGAAGGGAAGCGCCAATTCTGCCCAATACCTTTACTCAGTCGTACCATTCACGTCATGTTTTAATGCGCAGGGTTATGGCTACGCACATTTTTTTGTTTTGTTTATTATTTTTTTTTCGATAATGACGACCAAGGACCCCTGATGCTGCATTCAAAGAACTGTTTACTCCTCAACTTCACCCTGGAAAGCCGGGGGCCAATGGCACCTTTGAGCGAAGCACGTCATCGCTTCATTTTCATTTTCGCATCCGTTGCGGAGCTGGTTTTCTCACGGACTCGACCAACGGCAACGGGAGAACGGAGGGGGACGCTGCGATGACACTATCCCCGCCTTAACAGAATACTCTTGCGCGCACCTATGGGACTGACACAAAATTTTAAAGGCGAGATAACTCGGGGGAGGATACATTTGGGTGGACACACGCATCATCTACAAAATATCAACGGCTAATACAGCCTAGATGATATGTAAAGGTGGAGACCGCTCGAGCGTCACTTCAAGAGTAGAACTTGATAGCGTAATCGCCTTCTCAATTGGTAGCCTCGCTTCACTCCTCAGTTGACACCTCAACCATGACCATGCCGCAAGGAAAGGAACGTCTGCGTGTAACATTGGCTGTTTTAAACAACGTTGGTTTTAAACTATCCTAGAATGCCTATACTGCAAGTACAGTTGCAATGTGCCCACTACGCCATAATTCTTTCTTTTGCGAATCAGCGAAGGACCCACTACGCGTCTGTTATCCACCTCGTAACTCTTGGCCCAAAGCCATAAAGTGCATCATAGAAGTACCCGCTGACTGCTTCGCACGAAACCGATTCGCACAACGCGTATCTATCTATCTATCTATCTATCTATCTATCTATCTATCTATCTATCTATCTATCTATCCGCCTACGTCTGGGGGCTCTCATGATCGCCTCCTTAACTTGGTGTAGACCAAAATTGGCATGGGAGTGTAAGAGGATTTGACGAATATGACTGTCGGGTCATGACATGAACAACGTGAAAATCCTGTCGCGTGCGTCGTCAAACCCTTTCCTCCAGACGCGAGTGGCACATACCCGTTTACCACGGGCCGCGGTGTACGGGTATGAGCCACAGGTGATAGACACTTGATATCTACCCAGAAACGGCGAGAACAGACATTGGTAATTTAAATGCGAGAGCTTTAAGAAAAACCGGCATCGGCAGAGTTGACCCGACGAATGGAAAGAATAGAAACTAGGATCCCAGCAGGAATCGAACCCAAGCATTCTGCGTGGCAGTCAAGTATTTTACCACAGAGCCACGCCAGGTCTATAAACTGGTTTGGAAAAACAGCCTATGCAGGCGTAATGTCGGTGCAACGTCAATTGTGGTTATGGTGCTGACTATCTAGTTTTGCAAGAAAGCAATGAACAATGATACTCCTACTATGTGTACTCCTACGATACAGGCGTCATATCAGATTAACGTCTGCGGTTCCAGTGTTGGCTCCCCTTTTATAGCAGTCTAATAAACATTACATTTGTATTCCTATGATTCAGCAAGCTATATTGAAGCATTGCTCGACCCCGGAGGGAAACATTAACGAATGTTACGTACGATATTCACATCATCGCACCGTAAAGTGCACTTCGTCCGCCAGAACAACGCAGTGTCCTTTCATTTCTTTCGAGGCTGGGCGATGGCCTCATGCTGACCGAGGATGATGCCAGATTGAATGACGGCCACTTTGTAGACTAGGCTACGTAGGCCACATACGCCCAGGTAGTCTACGAATATGACAAGAGCCATCCACTGATGTTCGTCTACGTAGCACTATCCAGGCCTACCAGCCTCGACGGCCTATACCTCACAAACGAGAAGGGTGACTTCAGGTTCCGACATGTCGCCGGCTCTATCGACAAACAATATGTCGACGAAATGACAGAGACATCCACGATTTCTAACAGCTGTACTATACCTCATACTTCACTACACATCGACCCCTCGTCACCGCGATCACGACCGGACCCAATAAGAAGTCATGACCAGCTGCTGGTTCTCACTGACCACGGTGATGATGACTTGTTCGAGAATTGTCAAGAACTTCTTCCACACATGCACACGGGTTCGTGAAACGTGCGTGCGTTCTCCATCATAAGGGACAAGTATAAGCACTACATATCAGCTTACCGCTTCTGGCGTTGGTAATACCCACGTTGCCGTTGGCAGCGTTACCCACCTGTAAACAACTTGTTACATAACACATATGCGCCTCATCAACATATATGTGTGCGTATAAAATTTATACAAATCTTTACCGTCATTTTGTAAAGTTTCGCTCAGTAAAAAAATTACGCCACAGTCAACTTCCCGCCGCACGCTTGGCATAACATCGACTCCCACGGTACGTGGGATCTGCCGAATTTTTTTAGGGCCACTTTGTAGTGCGCGTCTCGACGGCAGTTTTCAAATTGAAATACCATTAGGAGCATTGCGTCTGCAAGTGTCGACAATGGAGAATCAGACGCTCTTAGATATTTCTTGTATATATACTTCATCAATGTGTATATAATTGTAAATTGTGTATATATAGTTCATCAAAATTGTAAATTAACAAAACATTGAGTATATATGTATATATAACAACGTGTGTCACGTCTTCACATGATGGTAGAGGACTTGTACGAAAGATTCACGGGTTTTCCCGATCTTCTCCGAGCCAGCTCCTCAATCATCATTCACTTCGTGGATATGGCGTGATTTGTTCTTTTTATTACTATGGGTACAACAGTCTCGTCAATACGTAAGATAAATAGTCGCTTTAGTAAGTAGCTCATAGAACACATTTAGTCCGTCGGATAGTATTGTAGACCAATAATTAAAATAAATTAAAAAGATGAGCGCTACAACGATGGCCTAGCCCTGAGCTTCTCCCCTTCTTTCCTACTGGAAGCGCAAATGTTCGCATTCGAGAACTTAATATACATTCACAGTTATAAGAACCACGGTACGGTGCTTCTCAGCTAGCACGACGGGTACTTTGGCGGCTCGGCGCAACAGAACGCATGGGCGAAATCTCGCGAACGGCGGGTCCCGTATCGACAGGCGCCCGCCAGCGGTCCCTCCTCGCCGCACAGCGTGTGGCAGAAACGCAGGTAGAAAAAAACATGGCTGATCCCTCTGTCATAGGAATCGGTATAACACGAAAGTGACACGTGTCTTCACAGAAGTACTGCTTATTGTGTAGTGATATATGAGAGCTTGTACAATGTCTATTCGTGTTTGGCAGTTATAGCACCGTTTGACGTGGATGCACCCATGTTGACAGCATGTCTATATCGCGACGACTAACGCCCATGATCATGATTAAACCGTTGCGCACGGTAGCTGAAGGTGTGAACATATATTTGGACACAGCGAATCGTGAATCCCGCGTAAGGATGATATCAACAAGCTCATAATCAACATTGGTACCCGGTATGCACTTCTTCAAAGCGTCGTCAATTAAGGAGAGAAACGGCACGGTGTGCGCTTTCTAGTAATGGGTAGCCGACGCCTGTGCTCATGCATACATAACACACACTGCGCTTCAGCAACACGGGAGGTAGAGGTTCGTAGCCTGCGCCGCAAACGCGTGCGTCCCGCTGGCTTCTGTCTCGCAGGCGCTGCTCTCGCTCCACCAAGGCACGACATTCGCCCGTCGAACTCGCGTCCTTTTTGCAACGCATATTGCAGCAGTTAGTTAGTCGGTGCTCTCGCAATTGAAGCAGTCGGCGGCGGAGAAATCCCGTTGGTGCACGTGGGAGCTGCACTACTCCGATGAGCCGACGCACGCTAACACGAAGCCAATGGCAAAGAACGTAACCGCGTCAAAGGTGCCTCGGCGACGCCAGCGCGGCCAGTCTACCGCTCTGGTATCGAGACGCTTTAACCATGAACTCCGATATCGCGTGCAATCTCGGAGTAAGCGCTAGTAAGTGTCGAGCGTGAAGCATTACTTCTTTTCACATCTCATAGACGGCGGCACCGCCCCGCTCCGCCCGCCGCGAAAGAGAATGTGCGAAAGACATAAGGCGCGTTCGCGCCGTGTCTAGCATCTCCCGAGTTAGCTTAGTCGGTAGTGCGTCGGGCGCTTGCCGTCGCGGCCGCAAAGTCGTGGGTTCGATTCCCAGCGGGGTATCTTTTTCTTGTTTTTTTTCTTTCTCACCCGTTGGCGTCCATTTTATCAACGTCATATCCGTGACGGATGTACTTGGTGGACCCCGGCATAAAACACTTTCGTGTTAAAAACTGCCAGTTAATCCTCAGCTCCGTGGAATCGTCATCAGCGAAGTCGGTATTGTCCTCCTCCTGCGACACGCGCTCGCCGGTAGCGCTCACTTTTCTTCGAAGCTGCGCTTCCGCAGCCGTCGACGCCACGTCCAAAGCCCAGTCGACGAAGGCGAGGAGCCGACCTTCTTCAGGACCAACGCTTCTTCCGAACATCTCGGAGGCAACGTCGCGGACGCATTTTATCCGTTGATCAAAGCCGCCGAGCGATGGATCGTCGTTGGTGCCTCCGCCGTGACTGACATCCATCTCGGCGACAGTCGAAGACACATTCAGAGCCGACTCGGTAAGCCCGGACAGCGGTCCTTCTAGGCGAACTGCCTTACTGCCGGGTTCTCTGTTCGCGGCTGTAGCGGGCCTCCCGGGTTCTGTTCCGGCGCTTTCGCCACGGGGTGGCCACTCGTGCCTTCTACGGCGAAGGTCCACTCCAGCCATTCTAGAAATAGCCGGACGCCCACGTAAGCGTAGTCGATGCTCGGTATGTTATCGTAGGCCACCAGACTGTCTGCCTCGAGGAAGTTGGCCGGCACTACGACAAAGTGCCGCTTGTCCACGTTGAAGAACGACAGATTGCCACTCAGCTGCCGTTCGACAGCACCCTCGTCGTAGTCGATGCCCAGGTGGTCTCTGCTGGCGAGGACCACGTTCAGCAAGAACTGGTCACCGTAGCGCGACGAAGGGGACGTCACGCGCGCTGGTTGTCTGCGACCCGTGAGGCTGCTTTCGCCTGGAAGGCATAGCGGGCATTATCTGTTATGTACCTATACCAATAGGGATACCGTTTTGCAGTGACGAGTATGTACAGCCGTCATTTTTACGAAAGGGAACACGCGAGCGCGTGCCAGATAGCCTCGCGCCGCCTATGTGGCGTGGTGCAGTGGCGAAATATGAAAATAAAAGGAGGGAGTGGTGTCATTCCCGACTACTGCCTACACTCCCGTCACGAACGTGTCTTTATTTTACGCTTTCTTCTTGATATCTATTTCAGCGAACGATGATTGCTTTCGATAAGGATTGTTGCTATCACAGGTTCGGAAGCATTCGGGGGAAACGAAAAGCAAAACAAATTTTGGCACAGATCAGCCTTGCACCATAAAATAAAGCGATAAAAAAGAAGGAAAACTTCAAGAAGGCGTGCAGGCAATACACGGAACGGCATCGCTCTCTCCATTAAGTTTTCAGATTTCGCCACAGCGCCGCGCCATATGCGCGGTACGAGGCTATTCGCCACGCGCTCGCGTGTTCCCTTTCATAAAAATGACGGCTGTACATGCGTGCGTCATGTTTCCGGTGTTCTATGAATAAGAACGACGACTAGGCCTACATATTACTCTGACCGAGTTCCCCATATGGAACCGTTATCGACAGTGGCATACCTTTATGTACGTATATTAATGTTCCCCAGACAACCGCGGCCGCATCACCAAACCGAGTCCCCATTTTAGGGGCGAAGAACCTTAGGGTCTCAGCTTATCGGCGGTGCATCGTAGTCTGCTGTAGCCGCGTGCATCGTCGTGACCCATTCGCTTGGAGATTTCTCTTGGGAGATTTCTCTTGTGTGTACTTGGACAATAAAGATTCCCAGCATGCACGTTAACTAAAAGCGGACTGCGGGTCCCTGTGTCTAATCTTTCTTCTGCCTCTCACTGCCCGTTAGCAGTGATCTTGCTGTGGGAAACACCGGCGCACACTGCATGCTTCGCCCCTCCACAGGTTTCACGTTAGTGGAGCTGTTTTATAGGGTTACTCGCCCACGTGTTCTCGAATATCACTATCACTGAGAGCTAAGTGAATAAAATGTTGACAGACTCCAAACAGCCACTCAATCGCATTAACTTAAGTGACTATGTAAAACATTTATAAACAATAATATTTGCATTCACCACTCCTTCGTCTTGCCATCTTACCTGTTATAATGAAGTTGAGCTTGGAGAATTCGCTGCCGTTTACAAACATGCTCTTGGAATGCAAGGAACGGCGGGCAACGGTATGCTGCAAGCTCTCCACCATGTTCTTGAAGGCTCGCATACGGTCATTCGACACCAAGGCAGTGGTCACCCGGTGCGGAAGCAAATCCTTGAAGTACGTTCCCGTCACTTCCAGGCACGGGTCGGCTCCTTCAGGCGCTGTAGTCCGGTTGTAAGCTCCCTGTCCGCGAAAAAGGTACTTGTACTTCATCACCTGAGCCACAAGCACTGCAGACGCGTAGGCGCAACCGTGTTCCTTAAGGCTGTCTTCGGAAAACATGGTCATGATCTCGGAGACCTCTGCCATGCCTCTCGCGTACACGACACTGTTGGGAGAGTACCCTGCGGCGTTCCCGGTCCCGCCTGCGTTGAGGGCTTCCGTCCAGTTGGCATTGGGAAACGGTGGATGCAGGTGTTTAAGACAAGTCCTGTTGAACGGCACTGAACTGCTGACGCGTGACCGCCAGTCGTTGGCCTTACTGTCCGCACTGAATAGGACACCGACAGTCTCGTTGTCGTCGGCAATGACAATGGCAATGACTCTTCGACAATGAGACTTGGACCCAGAGTCGAGCGCAGCGTCTCCCCGACATCCAGGAACGTCTCGTCGCCCTTCACTGTGACTGAGACGAAGGTGGGCAGGCCGTTCTTGAAGCTCCTGCTAACAGCGAACTGTAGTAGGCTCTGGAGGTCCGTTCGCGTCATTGCATTCCCGTCTGATGTTGTCCCGTGGTCCAGGTACATAGCGTTGATGACATCAGAGGCGGTTGCGACTCGCGCGGTGTTGCGCTCTTTCGCGAAGGCTTGGCAGCTGCTGTAGAAGGTGGCCATGTTTCTGAGGCCACCGTTTTCGTCCATTCTCCGACTACGAAGTGAAACGGGCTCGTAAGCTAGTACCCGTAACAGAGCCTCACCTATACTTCGCGTGTAGTTCCGCACGCTCTCACGGCGGTAGCTGCGCCTGTGCGGATCTGAGGCGCGCCAGTTACCGCAGGCGAAACGGTCGAACTCGAGGCAAGGGTCGGCCGCGAGGTCCAGCGATCCAGTCATGACTTTGACGGCTCGAACGCAGGCCTGATCACCCGCGCAGGCTGCAACAAGTTGATCTACCAGGATCGTCTTGGAGCGCGAGAGCTTCACTGGCGCCAGGAATGCGAAAGCGAAGGCCAGAAGGATCAAGACGGAGATGGTGGTCACGGGAAACAGGAGCTGTTTGAAGTCGGGGCCGCTAATGCTGGCCCTGTTGACCCAGGGCCTGCTGACGCTAACCTTGCTGACGCTGGGACTGCTGACGCTAACCCTGCTGACGCTGTTCCTTTGCCCAAACCTCGTCACTTGTTTGGCTTTTGCTGTAAGGGAGAAAAGATGTGCACCGAAAGTGTCATATTCACCGAATGTAGTGCGAATGAATAGATCAAATAGCGAAGCTGTGGTATCCGCCTCTTACGCAGTGTACATAGGAGAGAAGCACAGACATAGTGAAGAAAATCCTAGAAACAAGAAATACTGCGTGTTTCTGGGGCTTCATTCAACATTTCAAAGAAAAAAAATGTAAATGTTGGCGTGAATAAAAACTTCTGCCTAGGACTCTTCATAGACCTTGATCTATTGACACACTCTTCTGACAATTTGTAAAAAAAAAAACATATATGGCGCGTTTTAATCTGACTGAGTTAGGTATTCCGTGACATCATTTAATTTAATATCCGTGCTTAATTATTTTCTCGCTTCAACCAGGCTGCTCGATACTATCAGCCTGTAGGTAATCAGATCCAATCAGATCCCCCTGATTGGTTTCTACATGTTTCCCGCGGCCAAGCAATGTCTGTCATGTATGTCTTTAAGAACTCTATACCCTTGATTGTTCGCGCCATTGTATTGTCGCAGTTATTTTGCTTATGTATCCTGTGTCGCACGTCACGAGTGTTTTATTCATGTGTTATAATTTTGTGTAGCGGTTGTTCTATGCGGGCAACATGTGTGTACGCCATTTGCAATTCCCATTAAATGAAATGCGTAAGTAATTAAGAAACGGTCGTAGTGTCTCTCACTTCCCTGCCGCAGCACGAATCCCTGTGTGTAGAATGTTGTTGAGACGTATAGCCAAGAGGGAACCAAGGAGAGGGATTGAGTGGCCTTCAATCTCTTTGGCGGTCGGTAGCCGGGGACGTCTCAGCACCGCTAACGCTAACATTTGTCGTAACGACACCGTGTAAGGAGAATTAGGGAACTCTCACGAAAATGCCTTTAAGAAATTATAAAAAAATTGTCGATGACCCCCATCCCTTTGAACTTCAGGATCAAAATACTCCAGACTCGACCTATCTCCCAGTTCCGTTATAAGCGGAGCCACTAACTTGATTAGGGAGCCTTCGGCTCCCGTTAATCATTTTCCTCAGGACTTTTAAATAAAAGTTCTTGTCACTGTCACTATCGACGCTCTATAATGCGAAAATCAATTACTGACTATTCTTCACTTCATCTTATTGCAGTGGGGAACGAGCAGCAACGCATCCGGCAAAGGGACAAAATCTTGGCGTGAGGAGCGAACGCTGATCGCGCATTGTTGGCCCAGAGACTGTCATCGCTGCACCGGTTTTCTATACCCGATATCCGACGCCAATAAACACACTTCCATTATTAAACCTTTCATCTCTCACAGTGTTTATGATCATGTCACAACTTTAATGTCACGCAATGTATGCGTATGCAGTTCACTGTCCACAGACTGCGAACACCTATTCAGGTTACATTTTTTTACAGGTTGTTTTTTCGGAGGGAGGGGTGGCGGCCCCCTCGGCTCCTGCCTGGCGCGGCCCATGCTCCCCACAGGGAGGGCTGGCATCTTCTTGCTTGTTTGCTTTTGCAGCGAAGCTGTATATGAATCGTTAGGTGGATTTCTTCGTGTCCGGAGACATGATTGCCAGTGCGTAAGCTGCCGCGGCAGCGGCAGCTGCGAAATGGGGGAGAGGGAATGCCGTTGCGTAAGCTGCCGCGGCAACGGCCGTTGCGGAGTGGGGGGACAAGGATTGCCGTTGCGTAAGCTGCCGCGGCAACGGAGCTGCGAAGTGTGGGAAGAAGGATTGCCGCTGCCTAAGCTGCCGCGGCAGCGGCATTTTCGAAGTGGGGGAGAAGGAATGCCGTTGCGTAAGCTGCCGCGGCAACGGTCGTTGCGGAGTGGGGGGAGAAGGATTGCCGTTGCGTAAGCTGCCGCGGCAAAGGAGCTGCGAAGTGGGGGGAGAAGGATTACCATTGCGTAAGCTGCCGCGGTAACGGCAGCTGCGAAGTTGGGGGAGAAGAAATGCCGTTGCGTAAGCTGCCGCGGCAACGGCATCTGCGAAGTGGGGGAAGTAGGAATGCCGTTGCGTAAGCTGCCGCGGCAGCGGCCGTTGCGGAGTGGACGGAGAAGGATTGCCGTTGCGTAAGCTGCCGCGGCAACGGGAGCTGCGAAGTGTGGGAAGAAGGATTTCCGTTGCCTAAGCTGCCGCGGCAGCGGCATTTTCGAAGTGGGGGGAGGAGGAATGCCGTTGCGTAAGCTGCCGCGGCAACGACCGTTGCGGTGTGGGGGGAGAAGGATTGCCATTGCGTAAGCTGCCGCGGCAACGGCAACTGCGAAGTTGGGGAGGATTGCCGTTGCTTAAGCTGCCGCGGCAACGGCAACGGCTGCTGCGAAGTGGGGAAGAAGTGGATTGAGGGCGCGCAGTCGCACCTTGCTCGTCACCTCTCACCTACCCCTCGTCGAAACACATCATCACCGACTCGCGAGGGGCCTGTCGGAACTATGCGCTAGGGTGAGCTCCCCCGCTTGCTCAGCGCATACTGCAACCTAGCTGTCGATACCTCGATCCAACTCCGCGTAATCTGGTTTGGGCCCCCGGTCACCAAGGACTCCAGGGAAACGAACAGGCCGATCAGGCCGCCGGCGCACTCTCTTCCCGGGCGATCTCCCTGTCTCTGGAAGCCTACTACCAATCAGACAATTTGGCCCTTTTATTCAAAGACATCACCGGTTACTACAAGGAGGAGCACCGGTGCTATCCGGACCCTTGTAAGGGACTGGATCGCGCTGACGAGCGCCTCCTTTTAAAACTTTTCACCAACACTGTACTGTGCCCGGCGGTGCTAAAACGTCATCCTTTGATGGCGCGTGCGAGCTCTGTGGCGAGGTGGCTGACACCTTCCACATAACCTGGGCGTGCCAATCAAACCCATCTACCCCCCCCCCCCCAACCCCCAAATCCACGAGAGAGGACTGGGAGGCGGCCCTGCTCGGCTGTCAGGAACTCAAGGCCCAAAAGGCCCTGGTTCAACGGACGCGGGCGGGGTTGCTTGCCGATGGAGCCCTGGAATAGCGGCTCCACCTAGTACTATTAGGGGAGGAGGCCAATACGGCCCAACCCAATGACCTCTCTGCAACCATTTAATGGCTAATAAATGTTTTGACCGCCATCACCACCATCCCACCTGCACTCTGGATGTGCACGGAAGATTGAGTGACCGTGCTCTCACTGCGCTGTACGCCTGTGTGTTGAAATCAAGTAGTGTGCGTGTCTCGACAAATATCCGGCTCAAATTCAATTCCGTTCTTACTATGGGCACTAAAGACGGACGCATGGGGAGATATTGCGGTTGTCAACGAGATACTGGTGCTGTGTCTTGAGAGACGTGGTCTGACACATTTCACGAAGTCAACGGACACTGCAATAGTTTGTGAAACGCGAGGGGAGAATCGCGCCGCAGGCGATGCTTTCTATGCAAGTGGTGACGTGCATGTGTTGAAGCATGTGAACGTCAATCAGACCAAGTAGATTGCAGGGATGTATGTGGCGTCAAGACTGGAGATGGAATTTCAATCTTCACTGTACATTTCTCCCAGCACATCAAAAACCACCATCGAGTACTTCATGCGCACTCACTTCTTTTGGGTGACAGTGGATCACGTCACGCCGGTGATCACTGTTGGAGACTTCAATGTGGACATTTAAAATCCCGAGAAGAAATGGTTCCTCCAGTTTATGATGGAAGAGTTCGGGCCAGTCCGATTCACCGAACCACTGTACCTCACCGAACCACAGGTCGTGCAAAAGTTTAGCTAAGAACGTCTCTAAAGTAGCAACGGAAAATCTCAGTGCAATGATCTCAAAGCGTTTATCAATGTTTCTTAATGTGTAATTATCTTTTGGTTCAAAGGGGCATATAATACACAATGATGACGACACACGACGAAGATGAGGATGCATAACCAAATGCATTATGATGATGATAATGTACAGATGAAGCAGATGTGTATAGTAAATGCCCACAATACTTTCGCTTTAGCCTTGCCTAACCCTGCTTAAAGTGCAGCTTTCCTCTTCATCCAATGTCACAGAGTGATGTGGCTTCTCAATATTTTGATGCTACAAAGGAAAAAGATTACAGCATACCCACGGGTGAATGATGAAGAGCTTGGGCGAAGCTCCTGAAGCAATCATGGTCTCGAGGTCGGCTTCTCGTTGAGCCCGTTTCGCAGCGGCGTCCTTGGCGCGCACCGTCACGGGATCCGTCTGGCTGCCGCCATGCGAGCGCCCGCCGCTGCGCATCGTTCACGCTCCAGCAACGATCCGACACGTACGGCGACAATCCAGGAGAATGAGAGAGGCGCTCGCTCCCCGCGCAGCCTGCGCAGCAGCCAATCGGAGAGCAGCGGCACTTCTAGCGCCACCTAGTCTCGATTCACACAAGCGCCATATTGCATACAATTCTATTGGACCAATGCCATCTAGGAAATGAGACGAGAAATGGTGATGACGACACGGACTGTGTACAGCGCCATCTATAATATCGTCCCTGAACTGCAGTTAGTATGTTGATGATGATGATGATGACTTTGTGGCCAACCCTTCGCAACGGGTGGACGTGGAATCCACGCCCTAGCCAAACATGAAGCTCTAGTTATTACCTGTTTTTTCAGTAAAACGGTAGGGAGAAAAAAAAGAGGAAAAAAAAGGGGCGGGGGGGAGAGGAAGAAACAGGAGCCGCTCTGACTAGGCAGCAGTCAAGAATGTCTCGCCGCAACAGCCGCTCGCCAGCATTCGAGGCGGCCCTTTGTCGCTGCGACCATGGCTCTGTCCACACTACGCCGACCGTCGTCTCCGCCGGCCTGTTCGAAGCCCAGAGCAGTTTCCAGAGAGGCACCATCCGTCATCGCTGGGCCAATGCCCTCACACCGCAGTACCACATGTTCGATAGTTTCGTCCTGTAGACCACACACACGACACCGCACATCACTCACGTCCTTGCTAATAGCCTTAAGGCGTACAAGTGTGCGGAGTGCACCAGCTCTCGCCTCAAATAGTAGCTTGCTGCCAAGGGAGTTGTCGTACAAGTGTACCATGCCAATACTGTTCTTGTGACACCGGTACACCGCTAGCGTCGACTTCTCCGACATGTTGTGGATCCAACGTGCCTCCTCTTCTTCCCGCACTCGTTCCCGCGCCTGTTTTGCCCACTCGGCGGATGAGTTTGCGCTGAGAGGGGCGCGAAAGAGGCCGAACTTGCTCTCGATGCGGAAGAGGCGCCTCACCCACGGAGTGCGCATGCATGTTGCAGACAGGTAGTCAAAAACACGCCGCGCCCATCTCTCTCTGGGCATGCAGAGCAAGCGGCCACGGTAGGCAATTTTGCTGACCGCCTCCCGAGCTTCAAAGCTCGACCAGCCGAGATCACCCTGAATAGCTTCGTTGGCCACAGCACCATGGCAGCCGAGAGCTATCCGGCCAACCTCCCGCTGTCGTCGCTCAAGCCATTCCCGCGTGACTGCCGAAAGGCATAGCACAGCATTCGCGAACGTCAACGCCGGCACATGCACTATCTTCCAAAGGTCCCGAACCATCACAAGTCGATTGCACCCCCAGAGACATTGTCGACGGAGGATGGACTGGGCCCGAAGTGCCTTCTGCCGGAAGATTTCCTCTTGTTGGCCAAACAGCTCCGGTCCACTGGAAAGCTGCACTCCCAGGTATCTGTACGTCGCACACACCATTAGGACATCATCTCCGAGCCTGAGAGTGACCTCATCCGCACATGTGCCAGCGAGGGGGACTACTGCAGATTTTTTACAGTTGAAGCGGAGCCCAAGGCGCGTGATTTCCGCCTGGGAGATGTGAATGAGGTCCTGAAGGTCCTGAGCAGACTCCGCCATCAACACAAGGTCGTCAGCAAAGGCAAGCCCCGGTAGTCTGCACCTCTCGTCTACCCCCACTTCTATGAGACAGCGCCATCTGCCGTTTACGCCGGACAGATAGATACTGCCGTTGACGCCGGACAACGGAGACGTGACAAGGTTTGACTAAGAGGAGCTACGCCCCTAAAACAAAGAAAGCTTGAGAAATGAGAAGACAGTGCACAGGGTGAGCGCTAAGCTCTGTGCACTGCATGTCTTCTCTTTTCTCAAGGATTCTTTACTTTTTCCTTCTTAGCGCTAGAAATGTCATTGGTGTTGAAAAGTGCCGGTATTCTAGCAAGACCCACCCCTGATAACACAGCACACGCAAAACCTGCGCGCGCTCGGAGAGGAAGAAGCAAGATGAGACAGGGAGATCGTACGTCCGGTTTGCTACCCTGCACTGAGGTATTCAGCCACTGCAACTGAGGGGAAAAGATAAAGGGTGAAAAATAGAATGGAAGAGAGATAGCGAGAGAGAGAGATGGAGCACTAAACATGCGCAGGCTTAGAGCAGCACGTCAAGAGACCAGGTGCTCGCAAAGACCTCCAAATTAAACTATAAACGTCTTCGTTGTCTTCTGCGCTATCGGAGTGCTCATAGCTTTTGGTGAACAGGTACGAGGTACCCGAGGTTTTGGAAAGTGCAATGTAGCACCGTTCAAATTGCGCGCTCCGACGTTACACGCGTGGAGCGGGATACGTATTGTCGCGACATCTGTCGAGGATAGAGCAAAAATACTTGCTACAGCTTGGCCTTCAAGATGCTACGTACAAAACTGGCGCACCAATATCTCAGAGGCCACACAAGTGTTGCGTCGGGCATGCGTCGGGTACGCATGGAAATTAAAGGTACTAGCACGCTTTATGCTTACAAGACAGAGCACGTGATAACATTTACGTTGTTCATTGCCGCTGAAGTGGTTATGGCCTCAAGAAGCATAGAAATGGCGTAACTGAACTCATCACAACGCCAAATATGGTCTTCCTGAGATAGTTGTCAGAGATGTTCCGTGGAGTTGTCCGTTCTCTGCTACGTATGTGCATGTTCTGTCGGAACTCGCGCTCGCGTTGTCCACGTGTGTTTCCCCGGGGGAAATGCGGCAGCACGTGTTCGCTACTGTTGATGTATTGACTGGGGACGGGCTGCACTGTGCTTGACGTTGAACTTGAAGAGAGCATCATGAACAGCGTAGCGACTATACCAAAGGAAAACGCAAGCTACAGTGACGTCGCCTACTGGGATGACAGGTATCGAAATGAGGACAGGTACGACTGGCTGCTTCCCTACCATACGTATGCCCACCTCATCAAGCAACACGTCCACAGTACCGACAGGATACTCATGTTAGGTAAGCAGTCGGTTATAACTTTCTGGATGCGGTGTTTCGCATGGCAGCAATGCGTGGCGAGCTTGTGAACCAATCCTTCGATCGCGATCCGAGCCCCGATCGGGATCGAATTGCGCGACCGCGGTTGGCTGATTTCCGCATTTTGCGCAAACAAGCCAATCGCGACCAAGAATCTCGAGCGCGATCGAGATTTCACCACGTGGCAATCGTATTGCACGAAACGGGGGATATAGATCGAGGGCTCGTTTCTTTGTTAAACACAACCTAATGAAACCAACAGATATTGAAGCTTAGGATGGTAATAGGACATCATTTGTACCTTTAGACGTACTACATACATAGTGACGTACACTAGTATAGTAATTATTTTTAAACCTACAAATATTGCCTACAAAACTAATGTCCCCTTACCTACCTTAGCTTCATTATCGGTTGGTTTTATTAAATTGTATCACACAAGGACTCATGGCTTTTGTTTCAGCTTGTGACCGTTTCAACGACGCGCGATATTTGCAATGTTTAATCGTACGCGACTCGCTCACATAATAGAAAATTAAGGAGCGCCCTTTCTTAATCCTTTGTTTCTTTCGTTTCAGGTTGTGGGAATAGTCCGCTCAGCGAACTGCTGTACAAGGATGGCTTTAGGAACATTGAAAACATTGACTACTCCCACGTTGTGATCAACAATATGTCTGTACACTGCAGTGACTGCGCCCAGATGAAGTGGCACGCCATGGATGCCACACACCTTCAGTTTCTGGATGGCTCGTTTGACGTGGTCATCGAAAAGGCCACCATTGATTCAATGATGGTGAAGGAAAAGGACCCGTGGAATGTATCCGAACAGACCAAAGTGACGGTGACTAAAGTCCTCAGCGAGGTGAGTCATTCAGTGCCTCAAACACGATTCTTGCTCTAGCGCGAGATACTCGAGGGCAGGGACACTGGAAACACGGAGAGTAAATACAAGAATAAATATGTCATGCAAACACTAACTGGCATTTATTAAAAACAAAAAAAAAGACAGAAAAGAGAAAAGTTGTCCTCAGTGCGATCACATGTGACTATTTTCAGTTGGCGCTCAGCAATCCAATTTTTTCCCTTGTTAAAGGGGCTGTCTACCGTCCTTCATCGCTATTCTGTTTTGTATCGCAATCGAAAGCATACAGCCTGAAGTGTCCAACCCTGCAGCAGTTTCTCTGGAAAGTGAGTAGAAATTTTTAAAGCAGGAATTTTTCGATCTGCGTTCGGTCTTCTTCCATTGGCGTGAAACATGCCCACAACACTGGTTGGTGGACGCGATGACGATTGTAGTGCCGGTAAAAATTAAAATGGAAAGCACGTGCGACTTCTAAAGGATTAAATTATTTTCGCTGAACACTAATGTAATGAACGTAACAGTCATTTTCAGTGCGCTAGCGGTTAAATCAAGCCTTACTATACAATTACAGAACACTTCTTTTGCTGTAATCCCAGTCTATGCATTTATTTTAGCACTGCTGCTGCAATCCAAGCCAAGTTGATCGATCAAAAGGAGACTATAAATGCACAGCACAGCACATGTGAGACATCCTAACAGCAATTCAGCGGCACGGAATGACCAGCGCGGAGAGCCGCATGGCATAGCGCATGAGTTGAAGCAGAGGAAATCGAAGGCGGCGGCGCAAGCAGCGCCAACGGGCGCCTTTTTAGACGCGCGAGGAAAAAAAGGCAAATAATTACTCTCTGACGCAACCGAAAGCTGCCTCAAGCGTGTAAAATACAACTTTAAGTTATACGTGTTTGTTTTTAAGCAAAATGAGTCTACCTGCGAGGATTTCTTGTCCTACCAGTAGATTGAACCATATCGCCGTTAAGTGATGCTAGCGGTCATTCTTTCACGATTTTCAACGTCAAATTAAAAATATAATTCCTTTTTTATGGGACAAAAGCATGCTCGTTGCCGCTGATGTGACGAACGATCTTCTCATTTTCACCACAATCAGAAAAATTTTTCCGAACGGTAGACAGTCCCTTTAAGCTGACAGAAGATGCACACAGGCACTCCCTTTAACAGATGGCACAGCATTTGCTTGCAGTATTTCTCGATTTATTGAGAGGACACGTGTTTGTGACCCTGACGTACTCGTGCTAGCACAAGAATCGTGGGATATCATTCGTGGACTTTCATGTTACATTCAAAAAGGGAGAAAGTAAGTGTGCGACATCTACTGTTAATAATAGACGGGTCAAATACTCAGCAAGCAAGCACCAACACTAGATAAATGAGCTGAAGTGCAAAATGCTTTTTCTAATCTTAGCTATAGCAGCTTGAGGCGTTACGCAAGTTGCAAGATCAGTTTATGCCGTTTGTGTTCGGCATTTTTGTTTGTCGACTATGTATTTTACTAATTTGCTTTCCATTTACTCGCCTGGTGGTTGAGGAAAAATACTTTTTTCATGTGATATGTTTATGCAGGAACAACCTGAAGTAGCATATCGCTTGTGTTGCAGTGGCGCAAAGACAACCTGATGTGATTCATCACATCTGGCACTACATGTACCTTTCCTTTAACCCCTTGCGTGTTCTATTCTCTCTATCGTGCCAGCCAAGCATTCTCTATTCTTTCTCCGAATTTTGTAACCTAAAAACATTGAGACAATCCACAGGAACATAATGTAGTATACCAAAGAAATCTTACAGTGGTGACTTTATGCAGGAAATGTATATATCTGCACAGCTGCTGCTCATGGCCTTCTGTACGGTCGGGCATAAAATATTAAGCACCACGCAAGGACGTGCCGAAATGACAGTCTACACCGTCTACTGGCGATTTGCTTGCTTTGAAAGGCTCCCTTGGGTGAATGAGCGGCCTTTTGTGCTACAAGTCAGGTCATTGCTTCCGCCAGCAACTTTAAAGTTATCGCAATGCTGGCACAAGAGGGCTAAGTGAATCCAGGCGCAGACCTAAACATGTTGATGTTTCCAATGCTTGTTACACAGAATAGCGACAGAAGGTTGCTTGAGTCCCAACATCGGATATGTAACACTATGGTTGTGGGTTCTGTCCCACTGGCCGCAATTTGTCTCTTTGTCCACATTTAGTTCCCTTCATTTCATAACTTCTACACCTAAACTAAATGCTGCAAATAATTCCCCATATGCATTCCTACACTTTTCTTGGGTTCAATATCTATCGGCTTCATAATCTTGTGCCCACCATATGGTTGTCACATGACTAGACAGGATATCAAAATCGAGCTCTCCACTCACTTATAAAGTGTGGGCAAGCCTTCAGGAACACATGCTCATCAGCTTCAATAGTGGAAAAGTATAATGATGAAACAAGTGCTATACTTTCATCGTGCAAGTTTTTGGACAACCATTCGTCCTGTTGTTTTCTTCTGTATCATCATCTTCCTTTTTCTCACTTTGGCGTCCTCTTGGAGTTTGTATTGCAACATACACGCCTTTCTGCGTTTTATGTGATCAGGCTTATACACGCGTAACCACCGGTAGGTGCAGGCCTTGCTAGAATGTCCAGAAACCTTCGCTATTGTTGTACACTGTTATGATCATATTGTGCACATGACACGAGTAATCTAGTTTATTCTGGAATCAACACGGCACCTACAATAATGCTGGAATCTGTGATCTTGCTTGTATGAAAGCCGTTGCGTTTCATCAACCATGAGATTACTTGATGATAATAATAATAATAATAATAATTATTGGGTTTTAACGTCGCAAATACTTGATAATCGACGACTGTACTTGCCTACATTGTTGTATTGTAAGTTTTACATGATTTTCTGGGCACAAGCCCACCCAATCACGAGCTTCATCTTCAACAGTCTGACTGTGGCCTTCTTCACCGTCACAACTTCGTGACGATATTGGTCACATTGGAAAAAAAAATATGGCGTCAGACTAGCAGAGAGTGATGAAAATGTCTTTTCTTGTTGTGTTTATGCTGTGCTCATTTCCATTGTTTCAGGTCAGCCGCGTGTTGTGCAGTGGTGGCCGCTTCATCTCCATCACATTCGCACAGCCCCATTTCCGCAGCCCGCTCTATGCCAATGTCCAGTTCAACTGGTCTCTCGACACGTTCAAGTTTGGCACCAGCTTCCACTACTTCTGCTATGTCATGACCAAAGGCCGAGAACTTTCGTTGGATGCCACGCCCTGCTACCACCTGCCCGTCTTTCGACGAAATTCAACCGCTAGCCAAAGCAGCGAACCTGAAAATGAGGACTTCCTTTTGAAGATTTTAGCCTCCTGACACTAGTATGCTATTTAGTTCCTTAGAAATTTGTACTTTTTACCTAGGACTGAAATTTATGGGAACAGTATATACTAACACTGTAAACACCTGGTTGGGTAATGGCTTCGGGAGGTCAAAGATGCATTAGTGAAGCTGAAAATTGCTTCTCGATATATGAAAGCTCTCGGCAGGGACAGTTCGCTTGGGCTTTTCCAGAATTCGGCAGACATCTCTTTTTCGATAGCACGGAAGGAACATGTTGTCTTGTTTCACTTTGTTTTGTGCAAGATCGACCGTGTTCTGAGAAAAATGCTTTTTAATGTTGCTCATAGAGAGGCCCTGAAACACTTTTTGAACTTATTAGGAAAACATTTCTGATCTGTAGACAGAGCTCCTGTGAACATGTGAGCCAAATATTACTGCAGTGCATCCAACAGAGGAATTTGCTCTCTCCTTCAAAATGTTGTTAACAGCCAGCAAAGCGAGCTGTTCCAACAGGTATTGCTTGATTTCTTGATCGTGCAAACATATTGCTAATTTTTAGTTAAACAAATGAAACACACATATGTCTGCAGTGTCAAAAAATATGACTTTCATCCTCGGGTCTCAATCAATGGTTATCTGTTTAGTATTTCGTTTTATACTACAATCGTGAGGTGGCTCCTGGCAAACTGTGTGTGCTCCTTCATAGACTACGTACCTGAGTCTGCTATGATGGCACTGATGAATGTGTGTAGTCACTTCCCAGACTGCAGGTATGCTTGCCAAAATGCACAAGCTCTCTTCTATGCACTTAGAAAAGAGCCTAATATGAAAAACTTTACTTTTGGTACTGGATGTGATGAATTGTGCAACCCCAACAGATAGTGCTCAGTCGATGTTCAGTGTTATCTCTTGGGCTTATGCTGTCACCTGGACTTGTACTTTTGGATCAGAGCTGGCCAGCAGGGTCTCCCACTGTGAGTCTGCAAGCTTCTGGAATTCCAGTGGTGGGTTTACAGGGCAGTACCAAAAGGTGTCTTCTATCCCGGCTTCCTGGCCACATTTATAACAGTCGGCTTTGTATTTGTCTGGGTTGATGTGCTGCATTCTGATCAGGCTTGGGACAGTATTGGTTTCGAGTTGTCTCCATCTAACCTCTTGAGCGTTCGTAAGGCTTTTGTAAGGTGGTGGTAGCGTTTGTCTGGCTAATTTAAAGTTGTGGGTGGTTTCCTGGTGGCTGATGAAACGTTCCTCTGTGTGCTCTAGGCTCAAGTCCTAATGAAGTCGAAGAAAGCGTAGGGGGTATTATTAGCAGCTTTTTAACTGTAGTTTAGCAATTATCACGGAACTTTAAATGAATTAAAATGGGCGAGCAAACAACTTTCTGTCCATGGGGACTGAGCCCACAACCTTCGAGTTACGCATAGAAACAAACCCCCCGATCCAATCTCCTTCTTTCGTTCTGGACTCAAATCATTGCTCACATCTCGGCCGATAGATCCTCGAGCCATATTGTGAGCCGCCTCATTCCCAAGGTTGCCAGAGTGAGCCGGTACCTAGGTCATTTCCCTGTCCCTCCAGTTTTCAAGGTAGTTTTGCAGGATGTTGAGAAAGGTTTTTGAGATTCTTCCTCTGAAGTGGTTCATGTACTGCTGTCACAGCACGTGAGTCTGCTGTACTTGTTTTTTGTGGGGCTGGAGCTACACAGTGGCCTGTGAGAAACGCTATAGCGGGTGACTTGAGGATCACATTGTACCAGCCATGTTCTTTTTAACACCGCCTAAAGCGTTTGCACTTGAACACTTCAGCCATTCTGCACCAACCAAATATGGGTACTGCAGCAGGTAGTTGAGCCTGCAACCTTATTTTACTAAGGAAAGAGGAAAAGAACCTATATCTATCTATTTTTGTGTATGTATCATGCTATCCTAAAGTTTATTTATTGTACGTGACTTGTCTGTCGAAAGATGCATATTTTTCTACATCCTGCTGTCATTTCTGGGGCACTGTTAAGCATTACGTGTTTTTTACCTGTGAATAGGAGTTGTGATCTAGAACATAAGCCAGACATGCTTGCTTGTTTGCCACTACTTAAGTGGAAGCTCATCATGTTGTATTGTATGAAAGCGATATCCATGCAGGCATAATGAAAACTTCCGAAGTTCAAGCGGAGTGTTAAAGTTAGCAAACCACATTAAGCAAGTAAGAAAAATACTTTTGCACTGTATAACTGTTCTGCAACATTAGGAAACATGCAGGATTAGCAACAGTGTTGTGAAATAAACTTAGGAAGCGTGCAATTATACCGCTCTGCTGAGAACTCTTCAGCTAGGCATGTCTAAGATGCCCAATTGCTGATTGATGCCACCACTCTGCTGTATGTAGACAGGGGCGGCGCCGGCGGGGGGTACGGGAGGGGGGCACGAGAGGGGCTGGAGCTCCCCAAAATTTTCGTCTGCCCCCTCAAAAGCAAACAGTCAAAACTTGAAGCATAAGTTCCCCACCTCACTGCCCCCCTGAAGGAGCTCACTTGTCGTGGGTTCCCCTCCAGTATGTAGAAAGAGAGAGAGCGTAATTTTTGTACAATCTCTCGGAAGTGTTTGCTTTGTCTGACAAGGAGATGAACAAGCAGATGTGCCATAACTCAAGAAAGAAGGCAGGAAAAGCTTAACTTTATAACGGAAGTATGAGCTTGAAGGTGTATACTTGTTGCTGTGAGAATATTCAGGTAAACTTTGTGTTTTTGTCTTGTTGCCTGATTGCATATAGAACAGAGGCAGCAATCAGTGCACCTGTTGACGTAGTTCAGATAGGGCTACATATAAGCTGAGTTGTTACGCTAGTGCTGTCCTGCACGTGAGCTATTGGCAAAATTGCGGCACCCAGCGATACAATCAGGAAAGTCCGAGAGGGTTCACAAAGGCTTCGCTTTAAGTCATTCCACACATTCGTATACTCTACATGGTGTTATCCTCTTGCACCAGAGCCCAGTGACTGCCATTTTAAGCAGTACCATATTTCTTAACAAACTTCTACAGCTCAACAAGGACAGATATGTGTCCCGAGCTTATGCCCTTCTTGTTCAGCAAAGTTATTCTCACCCCGAACTGATGGCAACGATTCAGCCAAATGCCATTTTTTATGAACACAGCTACGAAACGGAAACATTGTAATGCAGATTTACTGCAATTCTAAAGACATGCACGTAGCTAAACCACTGTCTTCGTGAAACCACTGACTCATCGAAATGTTGGATCCAGTGACATTCCCTGTTCAGCAATTTCTCATCACTTCAAGTCTACACCTTTCCCTGAACTTCTGTGTTGTCTAGTTAAACCACTGTCACTTGAGGGAATGACAGCTCAAGAGGATTAAGAAACTGAAAGCTATGTGACGGCTTTCAGAAGGAAACGAATGTCCAATTGCTGTCAGAACAGTGCAAACACACTTTTGTTATCCCTCTTCTACTCAGGTTGAACTGCTAAATGCCCATTTGGCTTGCAAAATGAGTGCATTTACTTCCTGGCATGGCCTATAACGCATAAATGATGGAAATCAAGCGTAAGAGATGTTTTACCATTTAGCTCAACATATTAGATATCAAGCTTTTGATTGTATTGTCTTGTTGCATTGTACCTTGTGAGCCACCCAATGCATCACAGTGGTGCACATTGCCATTAACATTTCTGAATATTAATTGGGACACATATTCGCTGAATGTAGGATGTTTGATGGCTTTGGAACTGTATTAAATTATTCTAATCATAATTTTTTCCACAGCTTTTTGAGAGAGTTGACACAAGGTCCATTGTGTTGTCATCACCAAAGTCATCACCAAAGTCATCACCAAAGTCAACACAACGGCATACATGCCGTTGTGTTGCAATAGATGATGAAACTTTTGGGTCGTTAAAGCCCAACAATTATTATTATTAGGCGATGAAACGCACATGCGAAGTGCATTTTTAATATACTGTAAAAGGACATAAAAAAATCTGCGGCATCAATGTCACGACCAATTACATAATCTTGCATCTTCATTTCTGTGCTTGTGCAAAGCAAAAGCAGTGTTACTGTTTCAACTATGAGGAGATGTCTGCTTTGTCCATGTACAAGGAGGCACTGCCTCTGCCAC
The DNA here is from genome assembly GCF_013339695.2 of Rhipicephalus sanguineus. Lineage (NCBI taxonomy): Eukaryota > Metazoa > Arthropoda > Arachnida > Ixodida > Ixodidae > Rhipicephalus > Rhipicephalus sanguineus. The sequence goes on from NC_051179.1 coordinate 65,679,514, forward strand.
TTTAGGGTGGTGAACAAAGAAATAATATTTTTTTTTTTACATTTTTAACATGCCAGTAGGCATAGGCCAGCAAAAAATGTGGAGCTCTCTCAGGCTCACTCATGAAATCTATTTTGCCCTTCGGGCTCACTCGGACTCAGACTCACCAAAATTTTCCTCAACCGGGCTCACTCGAACTCAGACTCTCTAAAATTTTTCTCAACCGAACTCACTCGGACTCATGCCCACCAAACTATTACTCACCCGGACTCACTCAGACTCACGGCTCGATCTTATTCTGAGTATGTCTGAGTGAGTCGACTCATGAGTGAGCTTGCGGATCTATGCCAGTAGGTAATGGGAGCCGACTTGGAAAGTGGTATCAGGTTGTCTGAGCTGTGTTCAGGTCTCGCAAGGATACGTAGATGTATGTAGACAATGTAGCAGCGAGGAAATTATGCTTGCAAAAAATGTCTTAAAGGGCTTCTAAACAACCTCTGAAAATACAGAGACCAGTAGCATTATTCTCTCCTAGCGTTTCTCATCTTTTGGCACAATTTATGACGCCAGCAGTCTGTTCACGTGACATCAAGAGGAAATGAGCTGTAGATTGGTCCATATACAAGGGATGTCAGTTTTGAATTGTCTCGTATCCTGCTTTACCATCGCACGCCCTGCCTGTCTTGTCTTGCATGACAATCAGGCGCGATCAACTGATTTCACTTCATTTTGTGCATTTTCGACTGCGTATACATAGATAACAGCATGTAGCCAAAAAGCACGAGATCCTGATGGGATCAACGCTCAGTGCTGACATTGTCCACATGTTTTATGAATGAATAAGTGGCAAGAAGGTGATAGCGCCTGTAGGAAGGGTAGTGAAAGTGAGAAAGAAACCATCCTCTTGTCTTTGAAGTCGGAGTAGTTTAGGGGCACTATAAGACATTGTTGAAAACGAGTTGAGTTCTGCATGTTACATACACATAACAAAATGACATTCATTCTTGGTGTCAAGCCTGCAGTATAGCACAATGCGCTGTTCTTCTCCGATTGGTTGTGGAAAGACGCTGTGTGACCACATGGATGTTGAGCTTGCTGTTGCATACCGTGCCGTGTGTGTGCCTGTTATTTTTCTGTCAAGTGTTCTTCCTTTCTGCCCTCCTGCTCGCTTGTTTTTAGTCTGACTCGTGAAACAGAATTGAAGTGAGAAGAAAATGAAAACTATTCCTAGTGCATTGTTCTGTTTATACAAATTCACTTGCATTTGTAACACTGACTTCAGTTAAACAACAAGATGTACTGCCAGACATTTAAATGGACCAGTGCAGAGGACGACAGACGAGGTGAAAGTCTTGAGAACAGTACGAGTGCTGGTTCGCAACCAGGTTTAGTCACAAAGAATGCGGTGTCATCTCTTGCACTGTTCCGTTATGCTCATGCACCTACTTGCCCATCTTTGTATCCTTGTTATTGTACCACGATACCTACAGAATGAAGTGCTCTGAGTGCTTATGAGTGGAGGAAGTGCAAATAAATCTTCGCAGTCTTTGAAGCCATTTTCACACTATTGTCACAAGCATGTTTATTATTATAGTATGTATATTTGAGAAATGAAAGCTGGCACAGCAAGCTTCTGAAATTTGCGAGTAATATAGACTGCATGCCACAAACAGACATGAAGAAAATTGTTTGCAACTTCTGTGTTTGTTAAACTATGAAACATTACAATAAGTTAACTATACACAACTAATGTTTGGTTGGGCAGTAGCTACTACATGCACGAATAAATATTGCACTATTGATAGCGCCTAGCTCCATTAATCCAAAGTCTATGGCAAGTAGCGCACAATGGCACAGGAACACACACAGCAGAAATATATTATCTCTTTTGGAACACTGGTGCACTACAACAGAATACAATGTCTTGGTGTTATTGGCCAAGAGGCAGCAGCCAAACGGTGCACCATTTGCACATGTGTACATTTCCCCGTGGAGGTATTTTGCTAATGTATATGCATATGCCCCCAGGTGGCCGAATTTCCCGGAGCCCTCCATTACGGCGTCTCTCATAATCATATTGTTGTTTTGGGACGTTAAACCCCAGATATTATTATTAATATGCATATGCAGTCCTCCAAGGTAGGTGTTTTCACTTTCTACAATGTAGTACATATGCAAGGTTGGCAAAGGGCCCTTTCTATTCATTTGTGTACTAATTTTGCATGCTTTTACTTGTGAGCAGAAGCATTATTTAAACATATTCCTTGTCTGTCGCACTTGCGCCCATGTTAGAGAGAACACACGAATTTCTGAGTTATTCGAAACACTGCACTTTCAACATAAGAAATCCATTGACAGGCACCATAGTTTGTTGCAGTTGTCAAAGACGGGATAAAAATGTGCCCTGTCGTGTGCGCTGCAGATACCGCGACACGTTCCATAAAGCAACGATAATGCGCTTTCTGCGGACCAAAATATTAACTGCGTCATTGTTTCGATCTTCGTGCTGCGAAGTAACGGACTCGCAAGATTAAAGTAACGCGACACGAACAAAAATTTTTCGTCACAGTGAACATCATCAACTCAGAAAACTGAGAATATGCTGTGCGATGTAAACTCAATGAATGAAAGCAAGTCTTATACCTGAATTCAGTGCATTTCGTTCTTGGCGCTGCTCTAGCTTGGCTGTGCAAATCTGACGTTCATGTGAACGTCTCGCACGGTGTTCCACTGTCACTTCCTCGGGTGACAGACCGGCCGTAGCAAAGCCCACGCGCTGTCTTGTACGCATACCATGCCGTATCTTTATCTTCACGTTCCGTATGGTTCGCTCAAACTCCGTGTGCAAGCATGCACTACAGGGAGTTTAGGTTCGCCGGGCAAAGAAACCGAAACTAAACGTTCATTTGGCGCAAACGAACGTGTGATACGGCAACAATGGGCACAGTTATTGTTTTCTTTGTATACATTCATTTTTGCCCGCGATCTCGCTTCACCTAGGATAGGGAGCCACCGCTCAAATCGCGCTTACTTTCGTCTCACTAGCTGGCACACTTTCTCAGGTCTTTCGATGTCAGTGTTCAGCCTCAGGGTCGTTATACAAAACCTGCAGGATTGCCTGGAAGATGAAGACGACCTTGACATGGACTCCTACATAGCGGCATACCGAGAGCTTTCTAAGTGAGTAGCGCGGTTGCACAGCTGTTTTCTCGTAAGCGCCTAGTGTCATTTTAATGTTTATCTTGCGGATGGCAATATCGGCACGGAAGTGACGGTCATACGTCGTATCTCTTTTGATCTATAGCCTTCATTCAATTAGAAAGCGTGCGCCGTCAGCAAATGGGCGTTGATTGTGCATTAAATTTACGTAACCGTAGTTCCGCGATTCGTTTGTCGAGCGATTTGTGATATTGAACTTTCTACGTAGACTTTGGTCATTTGTGGATGCGAAATTAAACTGACAGGTATACGCCCCTGTTTTGGTGTTCTCCGTAGATTCGATTTGCTTTCGCGGTGACTGCTTTTGTTTATGGTCACGATTGCGACATGATATAACGAAATGACGGGGTTTCGGGCCCCATTCATTGGGTTCCGTGCACCGTGTGCGCTTGTTCTGAAAGCCACCTGCTCGCTTGCTGAGATCATGCGCCTGAGCCGACCTGGATGTGAAGCTGTTTGCCGAAATCGAACGCGAAGGCTAGATACGACGCAGTTTTACTGTATGTTGAATGGAAATCGATTTTGACGCCGTGTTGACTGTTCGGTTATCGGCTGTTTTGTGATCGACTATGCGATCTGTCACGCATTCCTCATCGAGAAGTGGTGCACGTTTAGTTTAGTGTTTGCGTTTGAGCTCACGCAACTGTCTCATCTCGTAGGCAAGTTGGCATAGTATTGTTTCGCAGAGCTCGGAACTTGTGAACGACAGCGCGCGAGCGTCTTGTGTTTAGTCAAGCTAGGTATCTTAGTTTTGTTTAACAGAGTTCTTAGGCCCAGTGCTTGTGAAGGAGGCCAGTACACGTCCATTTAAAGCAGCACGAGAGCTTTCATACATTAGGACAACATATTCTTTAAAAAATATTGGTTTTATATGACCCCGGGACAAGTTTAAGCTTCAGTGTGTTGTCTGACCTTGATGTGGGGCATTTATGAAACCACCATAACAGTAAAAAAAAGAACGTCCTTTCTTTCCTATATATGTGTAAAAAAAACTGAATTCGAAGCTGTGTCCCCCAATGATTAAAAGATGATACTGAAAAATATTCAGATAATGCAGTGATACTTCCTTAAAGGGGCCCACAACTAGTTTAAGGCATTGCAAACAAGAAAATGTGGGGTACAGATAACTTGGGGGCAGGCACATCTGGACATTGCAAAATGACCGTATGGCACAGCAATGCTTGAAATGTCAAAAATAAGACTGCATGCCCTTCCTTTCAAGGGGCCATGCTTTGAAAGAGACATGAGGTCACATAAACAAGTGCCCCATGCAAAATGCACTGCTTGTGTTGTCACCGACTTCTGTTGATCACCCATTGCAGAATCCTTGATGCTGGAAATGCAACAGAGAAGGGGAAAAAAAAATTCAGGAGTTTTTCCCCTATCGAGAAAAGGGAGGCAAGCGAAGCTTGGCGTGTTCATGTCTGACCTACTACTTCTCTTTCTTTCTTTCTTTCTTTCTTTCTTTCTTTCTTTTCTTCTTTCTTCTTTCTTTCTTTCTTTCTTTCTTTCTATTGCATTGTGCAGTGCTCCCACCTAACCGTTTCCTTCCTCCATGGCGGGAATAGGACCTTCATTCACGTGCTTAGCAGCACAATACTTCGCTTGCTACAGGCAACACCGATGGCCATGTGTTCATATCCAGGCAACAGTGATATGTGACAACGTGAAATGCAAGATCGAAATGGCTGATTGCTGACAAGGCCACGATCGAGAGAGCATCAATTAGTGGAAAACAGTGCACACAAACGTGTGACCGATGCACCTTCGAGGGATGCATTTGTTTGCGATTGTGGGTGCCGGGTTTTTTGCATACATTGCTGAAATCTGTGAGTTAATAAAGCTTCACTTAAAAAAGCACGTGAAGCTCATCACGTGAACCAGACGTTGTCCTTCAGCACCTGTACATAGGAGAAGTCTGGGGATGATAGTAGCTTATTGTGAATTGAAGTTGGAAAGGCCCATTCATGTTGGTGAATGGCAGAGGTTGCCTGACTGGGAAGCAAGCAGTGACACATATTAACCGCTGTTCACACCAGCTAGTGATACCTAGCCATCTGAAGGGCCTCGTGACTGATGCCACAGACATCTGTCATTGCCGATGTGAAATAAGCAAATGTCCTCTTCATAAAATTTGAGACTGCATTCACGTGGCCAAAAAATTGAGCACCAATGAGAACAGTCACTTTTCAACCAAAGCAACCATTTGCAACCAACTTGGTTGTACGACTGCTGCGAGTTCTGGTTTGAATGAGCCTTAAGGTGCCACCTGTGCATTAAAACTTCCAATTATTACCAAAATTTGCAATGGGGCTTGATGAGGGGCTCTTTAATTATGGGACAAATTGGCAGCCGCTTATAGATAGCGTGCCAGCATTTTTTCTTTGCTGAAGAGTTTGAATGTACCCAAATAATCCTTTTACTTCCCACCATCCCCATGTGATCCGTGTATTTTTAGCTTAGAACAATTGCAGTTCATGTAGAACAGTGGTTTAAGGAGGAACCGGCTGGATCCATCAATGTAGTCTGTTATGCACACTAAAACCTATCTTGAATTAACATTCTAATCATTTACTGAATATCTTTACAAGGAACTTGTTGTAATAGTGCATTTATTATAATTGCAAAGAGTGCAACATTGGTGAACAAAAATGTGGCATCAGTGGAGCCAAGAGTTTGTCGACAGTGGAGCTACATGCCTTAGTAAAATTGGTTGGATTCCTTTTCAAAAGTAATGGAACCCACTTTCTTCCCTCCTTCTCTCTACTGTGCATATTTAGTACTCTGGGCATGGAAGCACTAGTTTTGTAGGAGCAGCCATATATCTTCTCTGTGCCATTCCTTGCTTATAAAAGTTCAATGCTGAAACATACACAGCAGACAAAGAATTGACAAGAACACGTGCTTCTCTGTCTGCTGTGTACGTTTCGGTACTGAACCTTTTAAATATGGAACACCAACTAGCCCACTCCCACGCCTTGCCATTCCTTGCCGCACAACTCTGGTGGTTTCTGTCGACAGGTTCTTCGAAGGCCTCGGTTCACTGTTTGGCTTCATCAACTCTGACGTAAAGAGCAAGCTGGACATCTTAGATGACTACCGCAAGTCGGATGACGTGGGTGACAACTACGAAACGCTGAACTCCATGATCGAGTACGAGAAAGACGAGGGCTTCATAGCGGACGACAAGAAGCCATCAGGGTCGCGCACGCTACTTCGACTACACAGGGCACTCGAGTTCATAGCCGCTCTGTTCAAGTGAGTGTAGTTTTACTGCTTGAGGTTGATGCGTCTTTTTTAAAGCAAAGTTTTCTTTCTGAGCACTGCCAGGCTTTGATGACATTGTATGCTGTTGCTGTCTTGTCATGTACTAGCTAACACACCGGCAAAAACCTCCGTTTTTCTAATAGAGCCTCTCTCTTTCTCTCTAGCCAACACAAGATAGCATTGATGTAATGAGTTGGCTTCCTACATTCGTATGTCCCACAAGTTGGCAGCTGGCTGGCTTTGTTCTATGCAACATTCTGCATTCGAAAAACAGATGCTTTAGTGTTAGGAACGAGGTTGTTGTCCTTAGCAAAAAAATGCCAGGCCTGCACTTAACACTCAGCACGGTGACAGTGTAAGCTGGCGGAGCGGACTTCATAGAGCCCTGCAAATACAGTTGCCAGGTGCCCACTACACAGTAAATCATCGTGTTTTACAAAGTAGCGAAGCACCAACTGCACGTTCCTAAGGCAATATGCACACCTGTGTAGCTGCACACTTAATTGTTGCTGATGTGGATGACGATGAGGACGATGAAGAATTATTGACGAGCCCTTTGTAATGCGTGGTAAAGCTTTAAACCACGCACTCGTTACGCAATTCACATGGTGTGACACCTGGTGCGATTCTACTGTTCTGCCACATAATCTGTTAACGCGTTTCCTCGCCATACAGGGCACTTGCGTAAGGTCTTTTTCCGAAAAAGATACAAGCTGTGGCATGGCTCTCTGGTAGAGCACTTGCTTACCATGCAGAAGGCCTCAGTTCAAATCCGCTTCGAACCCTGTTTTTTTTTCTTTTTCTAAATGTGCACGATAGCTGCGGCGGACACTGGCGGAGTTGGACAACTACGCCACCAAAATCAACCGTTGTTGTGAGCTCATGACAGCCTACATTGTAAAGAGTTTGTTTTGTTTGGCTTTATTACTAGCTTCACCTCTGGCTTTTCTGACAGTAACCTTGTCACATTTACTAACAATAGTTGTGCCCACAACTCCTATGCATTCAATATAACACCTAACGCATTCACTAGCACAGAACTGTGCTCCCAACTTTCTTATGTAGAATGGTTGCATATCTTTCTTTGTACTCTGCTGCAATCTCTTCCCATTGTCAAAACATGCACAAAGTTGAGGCTGCATCCACACTTCTTGCAGTGCAATTGTAAGTCAGCTGTAAGTTCAGTATTGTCCTGCGCATTCATTTTTATATACTACATGTGCTTGCAACTTTACCCTAAGGAAGCTTCACGTAGTAAGGTAGTTGAAATTGAGTGCTGGGAACACATTTGGGCTTGTTCTTTCATTGTCACATTCCAGCTCATAGTGCTTGAGGACGCTCTCCCCTTTGCCCTGGGAGCACAGTTTAGGGATGGTAGAGTTCTGGTCACATTTCACGTGCAGCTTGCTTTGTTGGTGTGGCATCTGCTGCGACAGTGCCTTGGAGCATGCACGCATTGTTTGTTTAGAACAGAAGAAACACTGATTAGAAGAAGCACTGTTGCTTGTCCCGAACTCTGATCGCTTCGGCGAGTGGCGGCCGTTCAACTTGAACATATTTTCTCTTGCATTAATGAATTATGGGCTACCGTGTCACGGCAGTCTGGGTCAGAGTGCTGTAGGGACTGGCCTAGAGTGAGTGAGACAACTTTGTTGAGTACCCTCCAAATTGATCGCCTGGGTCTAGGTTGCGCCGGGACCTGTAGAGAGACCCTGTCTCTTGGTAGCTTCCCATTCTTGCTGGATTGCCTTAAGTTGGTCCTGGAGATCTGACATTTTGTCAAGAACGGCGCAGAATTTTAAACGAGGACAGATTGAAGAGGAAAAACTCAAGATGAGTGCTGACTATCAACTGAAAGTTAATTGGAAAAAGTGACATTTATGCATGGAAATTGCTTGCAAGTGCTCATGCGCATTATGATCACATGTCTGGAACACTCACATAATCAGTGACTACGGTTAGACGTGCATGTGGTTACATATTATGAGTTGTCAAGATACATAAGGTCCTTAGCATGAAGAGATATAGAAGTTTGGCTGACGCATTGCTCTCCCAACTTAGCAATGGTGTGTGTTTCTATTATTTCTCGGTATCGGAGCTACTCATATTTGTGAACTACTCAGTGCAGCTCTCCACCACACTCCTAGTTCATCCGGGGGAACTGCCATTTTCATCTGAACTATTTCGCAATGCCAGAGTATATATGCTCTAGGGTGGTTCTTCTATCACCACATAATTTACGCTGGGCCTCAGGGAATAATTCCAGAAACATGCTGTTAACATGTACGGGGTTCTTGTATGTTTTGGTTTGAAGGCGCCTCCAGTCAACAGCCCAAGACCTGTCCAGTTTTGGGCTAGGAGGTGGATATATACACTTTGAATTTCTATAGGAATTGGGTAATGTCACTGAAAGGGACCTGCAACACCTTTCCAAGTAATCATCTAGTGGCTTCATTGAAAGAGCTTATTGCCTCATGAGTCAACTGCTGCAAAAAGTTTAAGAATCCGTTAAGTATGAGCGGAGTTCCAGGGATTTGCCGCACGCTTGAAGTGCTTTCTCTCTCCTTTCATAACAGTGAGCACCCTAGCTGAAAGCTACGCAGGGAGGGGGATGACAAGGGGTCAAGACGATGCATCTCTTTGTCAGCACACTTCATGACCTTGAGCACTTTCTGTTAATTTTTTCTTCGAACGTGCGGCTTACTTTCAGTGTGATCGTGAGCGCACACGGGCACTTGGCGGCCTCCAGAGGCGGCCTTGGTAACTATGCAGCTCACGATGCTCAAATCAGCCAATGGTTGGAATTTGGGTATATGATGCAGTCATTTGGGTTTGTGGCATCATTTGTCAAGAGAAGAGGGATCGATTTCTAGCTGACTTTGGGAATTCATTGTAAATTCCAGTCCGCGTGCTGCGCTATAATATTTGGCTCGCGTGTTCCCAGGAGCCTCGACTACCGATCGGCAGCGTTTTCTGACCATGCTGACAAAGTGTTGCACGGCCCCTTGAATGAGGAGAGTCTAGCTGTATCCTTCTGAGGGGGGGGGGGCGGTAGCCAAGGAGGAGACGGGTCTGGAGTGCTACATTGCTTACTTTCATCAGTCAAACTCAAGTGCTGACTGTTATGCTCTAAGGACGAATCAAGAATCGTGTCCTTTTTTTTTTTCTTGTCCAGGGCCATTAGCACTGCCAACGATGACGCGTCTGTCGGGAAAATGGCGAAGGAGAGCTACGACCAGACGCTTGCCAAGTATCACCCATGGCTTATCAGGAAAGGAGCTTCGATTGCCATGTTGACCCTCCCGAAGGTTGAAGAGGTGAGAAATTATTTTTGCGTATTGATTTGCTTCATCCCCATCAAATAGTGCACACAAATAGCATGCATACAACACACACAGAAGACTTCATGAGCTGACATACTAACCTCGGGTGCTATTTGCATGCAAGTGTTGACTTCAGGTGCGACTTGTATCGGTTGAAGCTTGGGTGAGTTCGCAAGGATTAATTTAGAAGCTACTCACAGTACATACAAGATTAGGAAAATGGGACAGGACAGGCAAAGAGCAGCCCTCTTTTCCCTGCCTTTCCCAGCTTGTTTTCCTATCCTTATGTGCGCTTTAAGTACCTTCAACTCTGACTTCAAGGCACTGTGCCTACTTTTCCACGAAGTGGCTCCCGCTTCAACATTTTTAAGCAGGCTTATGCGAATAGCTATTTGTAAGACTCAATCAAGTATGAATAAAATAGTTCCAGGAATGAACTGAACGTTGATTTTTGTTTTAAATAAATTTCAAATATTGCACAGCCATTAATATCAAAGGGTGCTCAGGTCCTAGTATAATTACAATGTCAGCGAGCTTTTTTAACACATCCGCTGCGGCACGCTTTCTTAACACGTCAGCTGTGGCACTCTTCCTTGAGGTCTTGTTTTACGTGCAGAGTGACCCACCAGTGGACCATTCAACATATCTTCCAGGTGTGCTTGCTGTGACCCACCGGTGGGTCACGTGCCTGTGCCTGTTATTCGCTTCCTAGAGGTAGTGCTGCTACCTTTGCGGCTAGCGTTTGGCGCGTTTATTTGAAAGATACAAGGCTATTTTTTGCCTTTTGCGCGTAAACCTACGCTGAACTCCGAAGTGCCTGGCACCAGAAAACACAGGCATTCAGTTCCCGTGATAGAAATATCTACAGTCGAACCTCGATATATCGAATGGCACGGCGATCGCGAAATAGTTCGATATATCCAGAATTCGATATAAAAAATCACGTAAAAAATGCGTCAAGAACTTGTGGAAAACAACCAACGAACCAATCGTGGTGCAGTAAATACTCACTTGAAGATTCAAAGTATTTATTGTGTTGGCTTAAAATACTGAAAAAGAGTAGCCTGCTTTTTGTTGGCAATGGCGTGTTTGACGACTGCGTCCTCAACATAGTCCAGGCGATCCACAAGTGAACGGCCGGTGCCTTCAATCGCGCTGCAGTGGCGGCGCGCAAGGGCCAAAGCGGCTACGACCTCAGCTGATGTCGGGAGCGGGGCACCATCAGCGCTTGCGGGATCCACCTCGGCAGCGTCTTCATTCGGCTGCTCAGCGGTAGCTTCGGCGACGATCTCTACATCCGTTAGCTCCGCCGTTGTACCAGTGCTGTCGTCACCTCCAACGAAGTCTTCGATGCACATGCTTTGCGGCTCCGCACCAACAAAGCTCTCCAGCTTGCTCCACGTTTCGGCGAGCTCGCTTTCTTCATCTGCGCATGCCAACCCAGCTTCCTCGGATTCTTCCACTGATGCTTCGTCAGTGCGTCCACAGAAGTCCGCATGCCGAAAGCAGTTGGCTATCGTCGACTGCTTGGCGTTTTCCCACGACGCCTTGAGCATTTGGATGGCGCCCAAAAGATCGATCTTCAGATCTTGGCCCATCCGGAGTTTTACAAGCAAAATGTCGATCAGCCGACGCTTGTAGATAGACTTATATGTGCGGATAATGCCCTGGTCCAACGGTTGGAGCTTCGAAGTGGTGTTTGGACGGCAGAAATACCACTTCGATGTTGCTCAGCTGGGCATCGGTGTGGTGTGCCGTGCAGTTATCGACGATAAGGCATACCTTCCGTCCCTGACGCACCAGGTCCGAATCCCACGCCTTCAGCCACTTGAGGAAAATATCCCTCGTCATCCACGACTTCTTATTCCAGGCATAAGTCACCGGAATATTGGGGCAGTTCCGCATGCACCTCGGGGTTTTAAATTTGCCAATTACAAGTGGCCGCAGCTTCGTGCTCCCATCCATATTGGCTGCCAATAGGACCGTCACACGGGCCTTGCCTTGCTTGCCCCCGTGGCACTTGTCCCCGCGAGTGTCCAGCGTTTGCCGCGGAAGCATTTGCCAGAACAGGCCCGTCTCGTCAGCATTAAAGATTTGGCTCGGCTCATACTTGGCGAGAACTTTGGGCCACTCATGATCAAGCCACTTCTGAATTTCTTCATCATTGGCGTCCTCACTCTCTCCCGACACAGTCTTCCCGACAATGTTGAAACGAGTCTTAAAACGTTGTAGCCAACCGCTACTCGCACTGAAATTCTCGACGCCGAGAATGAATGCAAAGTTCTTTGCCTCCTGTTGCAACATCGGCCCCGATACAGGAATATTTCGGGCCCTTGCCTCCATGAACCATTTGGGGAGAGACTTCTCAACAACTTCAAAAGCAGCTTTGCGTACACGCCGCGCGCCCGAGTGCTGACTCTTCTCGGCCTTGGCCTTTATGTCGGCTTTGTTTTTGAGCAGAGTACTCAATGTGCTCCTTGGTATGCCTAACCCGTCCGCGACGCTCGACTTCTTCTCACCATTCTCAACGCGCTGGATTGCTTCCAGTTTTGCTGCAAAAGTGAGGGTCGTCCGTTTCTTCACGTCTGCAGCCATCGCTACACACACCACAACGCGCGGCAGGCCTAACACACGAGCACAACAACGACCGATGCGACGGATGCCTGGCGATACTATCAAGGAGGAGCCGAGCTGGTGCAACAAGTGCAGTGCGTCGTTGCTGCAAGGCTGCGGCGTGCGTATGCCGCTACGTTCAAGTGGCGCACTCGGCGCCATCGATGTGTGCAGCAGTCGTAAACGCCCACCGCGCTACCGCTATTTTCGAGAGTTGCAGGAAAGCTCGCCGCCTGTCAACAGAGCGCGGGCGGTTTGGGGTGGCCGAGTTCGATATATCCATTATACGTCAAACTTCGTTCGAAATAAAAAATTAAAAATGCATGCGATTTCCCACGTGATATAGGAACCGTTCGATATAGGCAATAATTCGATATGTCCGTGTTCGATATATCGAGGTTTGACTGTATTGTTTCAAAAAAAGCCGAACTTCAGTAGGAACATTCACTATACTTTGAAGTTTGAACCCTACGCAAATAACAGTTGAAGGTAAATATGCTTCAATTTAAAAAATAAACATGTTGTTGCTAGTAGCGCTGTGGCGTGTCCTTATGTGCCTTCTCATGTCCGTGTATGATTTCACGCTACATCAAAAATGTTCTAATGATTCACCAGCAAGCCCACACTTCAAACCTTGTAGTTGAAGCTAGCTTGTGCTTAGCAATAAAGCACTACAAACGCATGAATGGCTTGCCAGGGCATTGTCCACAAAAAGTGGTCACTTTTTCGCTTTCAACCTAGCATCACTTGCGCTGCTACTGGTACTGATGGCTGCATAGCAGCCAGTGCAGCGCCGTTGAGTGCCGCAAGCCGAACCTTCAATTTTCTCGAGCGTGTGGACATGCCTTCTTCCATGTCGGAGAGCTCTCGAGCATGTGACATGGGTGGGTCACACCACAGGGAGCATGAAAACGTTTTCATTGAGTGCGTCATGGGTCACCAATGGGTCATGGAATTTAACACCAGAAAAGCATTATTATGACTATTTATAACCTCATGCAACAAGAATCGTACCTCTGCACTTAAGTGTGATGAGGTCGTCGCATCAGCAAGCAGATGGATGCTTGTAACTTAGCTGCTGCTTAGGGGGAGCATAGGTCACAATGCAGTGAATATGTTACTTACATTCCGAATTATAAAGCTCTTATTATGAGTGCAAATACTGCATTATGAACAAATAAGCAGCTTGTTAGGACTTTGGACTCTTTGATTAGTGCGAGTGACAGCAAATTAGCTATAGAAGTCTGGCTTCTTGGGTGATGTAAGCATGCTGTGCTGTATAACTTCTCCTGTGTTATGTCTACTGCAGGTGCTGGGACGAAATTTACTGCACTCGTGCTCCAATTCTAATATTGATCGCCCTCAGCGTGCAGTTTAAATTGTTAGAAAGCTGTGAAAAGAATATTCCTATTGACGAATACAGTTGAACTCAGATACATTCGAAGAAGATTGGAAAATGTTCATATAGAGGGTGTTTCAGATAAAAAGCACCAAGTATTAAAATTAAGCGTAGGCGCTACACATCTCCAATTAGCGCAGTATTGTTCTGGGCCATATAGGGAAACCAAGCTCAAGTTTACGGCGCGACGACAGCGCCACACTGCGGCTCTGGAGAGAAGCTCTGGTGAAACTGGGGGCACGCGCGGCGGACTCAGCCTGTTTGTCGGCAGCGAGAACACGTGTGCGCGCACGTTCCTCAGTCGGTGCGGGGAACTGGGGCGCCGTGGCGACAGCTTGGCACACTGAACCGAGAGGCTTGCTGTGCTAAGCTGCGTTTCCGTGTTGGCAGAAGTGACCTCGCGGAAGCGAGGTCTAAAGTGTGGTGACACACTGCGCACAAACCGGCGCAACCTCCGCCTCGTCACTAGATAGCCCGGCGTGACACGGCTGCATGCTGCACCACGCCTCTGATAAGGGGACAGCGCCACCGCAGCATCACCGGAGGCTTACGTCACCGACGGTGGCTATAAAACCAAGCTGCCAAGCTCGGAACTTATCATTCCTTCGCTACCCGACCGGGCGCAGCGTCGGTATGCTCGCCCCGCTGCTGCTACTTCGTTAATAAACAGTTATTACGTTTTATGTTGGGATGCGTCCTTCCATCGACACGGCATCCCACAGAAGTATTGCCGTGTCGTGGGCTGCCACAACAGTGCAGGGAACACCAAGGCATGCGATTCACGTGTGAAACTGTGTCGATTCCCGGGCATGTCGCACGAGAAATAAAGGCGACAAGTGTGGATCACCGCAGTAAGGAGAATCAAGTATGTCCTAGTTGATAGAACTGTGTTGACTTCTGTTTTGGCTGTCTCAGTTCATCGCTTTCGTTCGTTTCGACTACCTGTATCAGTACGTAACGTGGCGCATGCACGCAACGACTACAGTAATGTCTACTCGCTGTCTTCTCGTATTGTGAAAATCCAGTTACGGTTGTAGCTGAAACAACTTTGTGTTCTGGATTCCCCGCGTTGGTGAGACCTACCCGTCGTTGTCGAATGTTCGCACTAGTGTTATACCACGGTTAGCGTTGCACGGTTGGTTGAATTAAACTGAACTCGGCACATTGTCAAAAGTTTGGCGCCTGCAATTTACGCGTCTGGAAGGCTGCTTTATCACGCCGGAACGGACGTGTTCGTGCAGCAGGTTTTATACGCCTGTGAAGTCGACATTCTCATAAAAAGAGAGTGCAAGCATGACACGAGAGCCGAAAAAATGAGGCGAGCAGTTCAACTTTCTTCACAGTGGTTAAAGCTCAGCTAGCTGCCGCGCGTCTAAATCGGCGGAGGTGCTCCAGCGGCATGGAGGACTTGACTCTAACCTTCTCAGGCTTTTCTAGTGCTATGGCCGTATAATTTCTTTTTTTCGCATGCTGCAAACGTTTGTTCACGAAAGTACACGGCTGCTACTGCAAGCAGGCCATATCAAAACAATAATCATATGCTTCTTACTCCACAACGCAGAACATCGATAGCATGCATGGCTTCATTTCGCAGTTCACATGGACCATTACGTATCTTCAACATGACAGAATGAGTCGTACCTCGAGGTATACGTCCTACACGGTGTTATCGCGACTTTGAAAATGCATTTCGTGTTGAGTAGGGCGTCGTTGTCGTCGATCGTCTGCTCTTCACCCTAAACGTGATTGACGAGCCTATGTTCTTTTATCAAGTTCACTTTTCGGAAGTGCCTGTCCACCTCGGAGATCTTTTTGAAGCCACTCTGCAGGCAGTACATTGTGAGGAGACGCGAATGTACCGCGAGAGCTCTGCATGTACGCGGAAGCGAGCAGCGGCGAGAACGACAAACGCTAGTTGCATGTTCCCTGTTTCTATTTTTCTGCCATAGATGGCGCTGCCTGTCAAGAGCAGCAGCACCTCTAAGCGATGCTTGGGAAGCCTACAGAGCACATCAGAATATTTTTTAAATCTGCAAAGCTCGGCAATTAACAAAAATTGCTTAAGGAACTTTTTAAATAGTAACTCTAGAGAAAAATCTTCAATACATAAGTTGTAGCGCTTGTTGAGAAACATCAAATTTTTCAATCTATGGTAAAATAACTGCCATGCTTAATTTTTTTCCGGCTTTTCTTTAAAGTGCACGAATTTTTAAAAATACCACGTGACTGCCGCCTAACGTGCGGCGCTTTTAGTGCCCTCAAATGTAAGTTGAACGAATTATTAAAGGCTGCTTTGCGCAAGGACATCGATTGAACAAGCTATGGGTAATTGCGATGGACGTTAAGCGACAGAAGGAGCATACCATTTCAACAATAAAAAAAGTTCTTGAACGAAAAAGCAGCAGCCACAGAGCAAATGCCACATGAGACCACAGGGATCATTTGATGCAGTGTTCTTTTCTCTTCACACCAATGAAGAAACACATTTGGAAAGTGTGAGGGTGAGAGCGTGATGAAGGATGGAGGTAAAGGATTCACTCACACGTGGTGGCCGCTCTTTCGTAGACTTTTTTTTTTCTTTCTTTTTTTTTCTTTTTTTTTTTTTTTTTTTTGGAGACGGTACGCCCCTACCATCATTTAGCATCCATCGCAGTCACCGACAGCCTGTTCAATCGACCTTCATGCACGAAGCAGCCTTTGATAATTTGCTTAACTTACATTTGAGGGCACTAAAAGCGCCTCGCATTAGGCGGCAGTCATGGGGTATTTTTATTTTTAATTCACGCGCTTTAAAAAAAGGCTAGAAAAAAATGAAGCATGGGAGCTATTTTACCATAGATTGAAAAATTCGACATTTCTGAACAAGCGCTACAACTTTTGTATTAAAGATTTTTCTCTAGAGTTACTATATGAAAAGTTCATTATGCAATCTTTGTTAATTGCTAAGCTTTGTGGATTGGAGAAATATCTTGATGTGCTCTATATGGCTCAGAACAATACTGTACTAATTGGAGACGCGTAGTGCCTATGCTTAATTTTTTAACGCTTGGTGCTTTTTATCTGAAACACCCTGTATGTCAGTAACTGGAAGTGCAAGATGTGAATATCTGAAGCTAGTCTGAATACTCCAAAGGTCACGGACAGTCTTTTCAGACAGTGAAAAGCAAGAATTTCCCAATTTTGTTCTCTAAGACTAAGTTGAAGACATAAACGTTTACTTAGTAGTTATTTATCATCTTTCTTATAGAATTTGCATGTCAGACCAGAAGACCCTTTGCGTCCTTGAAACATCATCGCACTATTTTTTATAACAAACTGCAGGTGGTATGCTTCAATGCACAGCAGTTAGCTTCACGGCTGCATTGCGGTGAAGCTTAGTTTAATATTACAGAACTCAGATAATATCACTGCTGCGTGAGCCATCCATCCATACCTTGCTCATTTTCCCGTATAGCCTGCACTACCATTCGGACTCAGTGCTCTGTTTGATGGCTCCTGTGAAAAAAGAAGCGCGCCATTTCATTTGCGTGAATATTTATGATGACGCGAGGGTTCATGTATGAATTGGGAAAAGGGCATTTGATGGAGCACAGCGTGGCGCAGCTTTCGATACGTTGAATGGGTAGGTGAACAAGCGTCCAGTATATGCATTAGCTAGTACAATGCTACATGTTTGCATGGGATATTAAAGGGGCTCTCACAACCAGAAACACCATACTGAACACAGAATGCCAGTGAAAAATTAAAAATCTTTCCTTTGTGCTGCCGGTAGAAAATGCTTCTCCATGAATAATTCTCCATGCTTCTCCATGAAGTCAGGAGCAGTAGTATTTGCTTTCTCAGTGGTACTGTCACCAAGGCACACATGTGTTTGCAGATCTTCGCAAAGGCCTTGCCCGAGGAAAAGAAAGACCTGCGGCAACTGGTGACGGGCATCGCGGAGGAAGCCACAAAAGTGTACAACTTCACACAGTCCGTCTACGAAAAGAACAACATTCTGGATCTACCTTGATAGCTCCGTTTAACCATTTGCGCATGGGCGGTGGCCCCCAACCCAAAGTGAAGACAGTTTTTGACTTGCCCTTTGAGCGAGAGTGTTGTTGGCAAAACTGTGCTGAACATCAATGTTCTTGGTAGAACAAAGTATGCTTTTTTTTTTTGTTGCTGAGCGAAACAGTGTTTTAACTGTTCGCACTTCAACTGCATTGTCTTATTCCAGCGGCCATCACTGTCGAGTCAAGTGCAAGCAGGTGCTAGTTCTCTGAGCGGATGTCTTACACCTGTGAGGGTGAAAATTTACTCGGTAACAGTTTATGAGGTTGTCCTTTTCTCCGTTTTGCTACCACTTCAAGTGCCAGCTTTAAGCTAGGGGTAATGTACAAATATTTTGTTGACCGATCCACAACAATAATTTTGAAAACGAAACTTAGAGCTTGTGATATTATTGCAAGGCAATCTTCTAGACATTTCCTGTGTGTCCGTGAGGCACGGAACTGGGAAATTGTTGTGACAACGAGAGAAAGTATCTGTTAGAGCAAAACCGAATGCCATTTTTGCGATTACAGTTAAAAAGAAAAGCGGTGCAGCAAAACGTTTACTGTAGCTGGGAAAATCGCCGTAAAGGAAGCAGTTAGCCCAAACATTCTTTGCTGTAAACGTATAAACCGAGAAAATGTGTGAACAGGAACATGGCTGTGACGCTTTATTTAGCCCAACCACGACGTACCGAATTATTTTGTATGACGAAATGAGTATAAGATGTTTCTTGGATGTCAGCATATAGTGAAGCAATGCTTATATAACGGAAATTTGTTATATAGAGAGTATTGGAAGTGTGTTCCTCTTTAATGTCATTTGACTATATTAGCAATGCTAAAATTTTGGCATAGGCTCATTTAGTCTGTGATGGAAATGGCTAAGATCACTGTATGTTTTACAGTTGTACGGTAAGAGGCAAGGCTGTGCTTTTAATGTGAGTCAGGATAGAAGGTGTGCAAATGTGCCATTGCTCACTCACGTACTGGAGTACTTTGTTCCTTCAAATGTGTTGTTTCTCAAGTTAGACCGATGTGAGATTGCATTGCAGCACGAAATCTTATTTCGGATGTCCGCAATGACGTTGACACTGGAATACTGGTTCTGCGGAAACTTGCAAGGTGGAGATTCTTTTCATTGAAGCTGACATTGTGTTTCCCCGTAAAATATGCACTGCCACTAATTTATTAATGAAGTACCAGAAGCCGCACTGTAATAGTTACCTCCCATTTACTGTGTCAAATCGACCTGCCTCTGTGAGCGGCTTACCGTGTCAATAACAGTAGTGTGGTGACCACTTGCCCATTAGTCCATCATTCATTAAATGCATTAGTTAATTTAAATTGTTATGGAATTTGTGCCAAGATACATATCTTTTCAGTGGAAGTAATTAGTTAAGCAGTAGTAGGAAAGATGGTTTTTAGAGATATTCACTTCGCATTTTTAGTAAAGTTTATGAATCAGTGCTTGTAACGCCTCAGGAGTGTTTTCGTTGCCTCCTTGCCTTGGTAATAGAGAACGAACAAATCATGCTGTCAACTTAGCTGCATGAGCTATGGCAGCTGCTACACATTTACGAACATGAAAAGAAAAGCTCAATCAACTTGACCATATTTAGTGGCATCGAAACTTCTACCTTAACCTCTAAGTAGTTATGATTAGACGGTTATTTGATGTCAGTCTAATTTACAGCCATCAAAGGTATAGTGAGTTATTGATAAGATCAACCTATGAAAGTGCCCGTGTGTCAGTTTTTGCTGTGTGATTTGCCTGTAGCTTAACCATTTACTGCAATGTTTTCAATGTAGCATTGTAATTGCTTGCACATAGCACTACATTTATCTTCAGCAAATTTTTGGATGCTACTGTAGAACTTTTTTGGTGCCTTTTGAAAGTGTAGTCTGACAAAACTGTGAAAAGAAATGCACATGGATAACTGTGTTACTAAAATGGGATGTCTTTGTTAGCTTGTGCACTATGAAGGTATAAACATGGAAATCTCTTGAAACAAGTATATAGCAAGACGGACTTCGTACTGTAACTTTTGGCAAGGCGATGTCTGAAAAAATAAGTAAACACTTGCTGTAAAGTACCGCGGAAGCGCCCAGTTTCGCACATGCACCCTCTATTAACATTTTCGAAACTTCAGGATTCTGAATATTATATGTGAAGTGCCCAACTCTCCCCATTGTCCCCATTGTGGCCATTATGGCAATCGGCTAGCTGTACGGTGCACCCCTACACCGTCGCCAGGAATATTGAAGTCGTTGAGTGCCACCGTGTGTCAAAAAGAATGCCAGCTGCACCTCTTGGCATTTCAGGATAGAGAGGAAAAGAATCCGTGAGTGCGGCACCAAGTGTGACGCCTTAAAGCAATGCAACTACGGCAAGGGTACGATGAAGCACAAGCTCATGGATTGCAGGTTCGTCTTCGGTGAAGAGTTGGACGAGTTGTTCGCGGTGTTCAGTGACGATGAGTAGACGTTACTGTGCACCATCATTTACAATTTCAAAGTAAACATGCTTTCTTTTGTTTCGAAGCCACCGTAGCACTGCCTCCAAGCTCTTCGTTGGCTACCAGCTTGGTTTTTGGTGCTCCTGCCAGACAAGTGCCCGTATCTAGATTAACGCAATTTTCAGTGAAAGTGAGGTGGGAACTTCCGCAGTACTTTATGATACATAAATGCAAATCGTTGGCTCCTGTGCAACGTATGCACACAAGTTACGAAATATTACATATGTTTGTTCATGTTGGCAGTGCAAACGCAGGACTTGTTCAGTGCTTAATTGAGTACGCAGTGTTCACTTTAATGTGTATCAAGCCACTTTGTCGCACGGATTGTGCTTATGCCGTGGAGCTTCCTACTGAAATTTCCAGCAGGAACCCCGGCGTTGTAGTCATTCAGGTATCCTATGTGGAAGAGATAGTACCTCAATTTGTCTGATTTATTCGCTCGTGACTGAACTGAATATGCCTTTATTGACCAAAATCTTGAATCAATCCTACATTTACTGATGCAGAAGGTGAAGTAACTCATAAAAAGATTCTTGAGCATTTCGTTGCAGCTTACTAAACATGGTTTTTATGGCACTATGAAAAACGGGCACAAAGCACCACTATTGACTGATTTGATGAAGCACCAAAATGCGTGGCGTGAAAATGGTTGAAACTTAAAATGGACAGCCATGAACCATTCTTTTCGAGGGAGTTGTCATCAGAAGAAAAATTAAACTCGCAAGTAAATATGCCTTCGTAAAAGGTGCTACTTAGAACTTTGCTAACCAGGGCGTGCAGCTTAAGTTCTTCATCCACTGCGGGGCACATGCAGTGCCACCACTAGAAATACACCACGAAGCAAAATAGAAAGAGAAGAAAAAAAAAAGAACTAGGTGGGGCTTAACATGTCAACGTGTCAAGCCCCACGTAGTTTTCACTGACGAACCCACTGATTCCTCCACCAACGAGGCAACTGGAAAAATTCTTTCAGTAAACGAAATGTTCCCAGCCAACACCTTACAACTTCGAGTGCAGGAGCAAAATTTGAAATGGAGCCTGTTGAGAGGCCCTTTTAATTATTTGATAGTGCGCTTTGTGTGTGTTCTTTCTTCTGTCCATCTTGTTTAATACATACACCAGAAATTATGTTTTAGAAATGAGACTCTTCACATGCAGAATTATTGCAAATTATTAGTTATGATGGAATGTTTTGTTGCAAATTAGGGACTTTTAGTGTTGGATCATGCAAAAGTATGCACTAATGATCAGTTCCATAATGGCTGAACAACCACGTGTGCAGCCTATAGGCACTTGTGTGTTAGTTGGCTGCAGCAACTTTTTCAGGAAACTGTACAGCTTGTACTGGACTAAGTAATGGTTCTTTTGATTGATGCTACTGTCATCATGTGGACTATTTTGTGAACTTTCTCACATTGTACTTTTCAAATTGGGTCTGTAAAAACTCTACTCCCCTTTTAATGTAATTCAACTGAAATTTTCAACTTCAATCTTGCCTTCAAGACATATTCCACATCATTGAGGCTGCTAAGTTTTGCTTAAGTCTGGCAGGGATCTACGTAGCTCTGGATATCTGAAAGCAGGGCCACTGTATGCTGTGATTGTTCTCACCATGTGTTGACTTTTTACGCATACCTCGAGTCTTGTGATGTGCAACGCCATATGAAACATTGCTCTTAGTGTAGGAAATAATCACTTGTTGTTTTGGTGTACGAGTGTTCACTTTTTTTTATTGTTTTACAGGTGTGTTGCCGCTTGTTTGAGTTTGTTAACTCTGGCAAATGTTCTTGTTCTAGCTGTACTAAGTAGGCTTGGGTGAATATAGCTTTTTTCGTTCGAAGCGAAGTGCAAGCAAGTGGTAATTAGTATCAAATTATTTCGAAGTAGATTCAGATAGTAGTAGGGTGCAAGTTATTATCCGTAAAATATGTTATGCTTTAAAATTTCTCACGCTTACTCCATATAAGCCCGTATAACACCCCTGTAAATGAAAAAGAATATTGTTTGGACTGCAGGTAATATGCACACCTAACCTTGAAGTGTGGCTTCGTGGCAGTGCCGGTTTCCCCTGTGTAGCCGGTTTCACGGCATAGCTACCACACGCTGCAGTGAAACCACCTTTTCAGGTGGGTTGCATGCGGTAAAAATGTCTGTTCGTTTCGAATACACGAAATTTCGTAAATTTTAAATTCGTGTCGATGCGAATTCGAATAATGTACTATTCGTTTAAATATTCAAAGCACCCGGATATTCGCACAAGCCTAGTACTGAGTTTTAGAAGCTGCCTTTTGCTGCCAAAAAGTCTTGTTTGCCAATTTTGAGAAATATGTCTTGCCATGCAGCTGAAACACATTTATGTTATGATATGCATGCAAGAGTGTGTGAACCTTGGCCCTGGATCGTGCAGGAATAGAATAATATGCAGTCCAGCAAGTGCTAGTAACGCATAGTTAGCAAGCTCAACAGCGTGAACTTTAGTCCATTTCTTGTCACCGTGTGGAATGAACTTGACGTGCATTTTTTTTTTCTCGTAATCACACAGGCATCGTTTCACCTTGTGTTATCTTACTTTAGAAGTATCATTAAGTGACATGCACGACACTGTGGACCAAACATGGAGTGATTTCAGGAAGTGTTCTTATCTCGTTAATTAACGCACAACAAGGGGCTATGTGGCTGTTTGAGAGGAATGGAAGAAACAGAGAGGACAGTTCGATGTTCTGGCTGTCAGTATTTATTTTTTTACAATGTATAGCTATCACAGCTTCATCACATGGCTTTCTGGTCTCATTGCCTTTGCTATTAATTAGTATTGCTAAGTGCTGTTTCTTTAAGACTTGACTCTCCACATTTCCTTCTGAAGGACACAAAATTGGAAGATGTTAATTATGGCTACAGGAAGGGAGGGTAATTCCTTAGGGAATTTTTACACCATGTACTCCTTGTAGCTGTAGGAAAAGAGTATTTAAAAAAAAACAAAACAATCTTATTAAGATAGACAACAGTAATTTTACATCTATGTAACTAGTGCATGGCACTTTTGCTTTTCTTGCACACCACGGGATTAAATAGCTCTTGCACCTCATTGGTGAATAATTGATCCACGTCTCACTGTATGGGATGGTATAGTAAACCAGCTATTTGCTGTTTATAACCCTAATCATTGGCACATATGCACATCTAGGACTTCTTTTTTTCCTGTCTGAGATTGAATGAACATGAGTTGAAAGATTATTCATGAATATGAATAACTGCTACATAAGTGTACCAGCGTAATTTGCTTCATAAGCCTCGCCCTACAGCCTCATGCTAGTTATGTTCAGAGCCTTAAAATCCACTAATGATTAAGAGTGCATATTCACAATGTTGTGATAAGATATCATGGGGACACTATTGTCCTGCATTGTAGTAATTTGCAAATGAACTCCACTGTTTGACTAAAGTACTGACCATCTTTTTACCCTTTTTCTGAATTGTGGGCTGGTGCTAGTAAATTGTACATAATGTTTAACTGCATTGCACGAGCTTTCAAATGGGTAATGTTCAAAACATGTTTCCAGTGTACTTACTGCAGTTTTGAAATATTATTTTTGTTAACCACAACAGTCACTGCACCTAGCCTGCGGGGCTCTAGTCAAACTGCACTTATCACTTTTCAATCAGTCATCACAGAGCAGAGAATTCTATTCTGTGTGTATCGGTGTTCCCATTTTGATGCTGCTTTAATGAGTATGTCATTGTTGTGATTACATGTCATATATGCAGTGTCAGTCTTCAAAAGTCTTTTTTTTTTACCTTGTGCTTGTTGGCAGGTGGTTTGTTGCCAAGTCAAAATTAAGTTTGTACTTGTTCTTTGTTTTCTTCTGTTCAGCTGCAGCCAAATGTCACAGAATTCAGCTTGCCATATAGTTAGAGCACTATGAGTGCGTTTCTTGATGTACAAACACTGCACATGCTCTTTACTCTGTATGCAAAGGCTGATTTTAAGAGACAGGAAGTGCACATGGTCAACACTGATTGCTTATTATGAGTCGTCATTGAAATTTTGCTAGTGAGTACTACCTTGCTTGCATGGCATGTCTCACTGATGCTTTGAGCCTGGTCAAAGAGGACTATGGAATTGTTTTAAGTTCATCGAATGTCTGTAGCAGTCTAGCAGTAGAAAGTAGTCCATGACTTCCATTTTCTTTAAGCCACGTTCAGAAAAAATAAAGTTGCTCAAACACATTTTTGGCAAACACATTCATGGTATAAATTGTTTTGCAATTGTGTGTTGATATGACATTCGTGCCACATTCACATATAATAGGACTGGAGAAGTGGGATTGGTGTTAGTTATGCTAAATAAGCAGGACTGAGGCAAGCCTTCTACTGTGAAAAAATACTTGGAAAGAAGTTAAAAAGGCTGTTGTCAGTAATAAATTGTTTTGCATAGTGTGTAACAGTGACAGAAAAGAAACTAGAAAATCTGTGGCATCAGCATGCAACCATCTGTTCATAGGTCTTATTGACTGCGTTCACGTTGCCATTGCAATTGACGAATTTCTGAAAGTGGTGGCTTTGTTGTGCACAATGTTTTCTGGTTGCGTTTTAGTGGTTGTGTGTTATTATGTCTATTTTATATAGAAGTTGCTTTTTTTTACCTTTTTAGGAAATCTTTATATACACTCTCAGAGAACGCATTAAAGAATGATGGCTCTAGAGAGCTTTGCGTATTTCTCATTTGGTGCTTGGCTGAGGCACCCACTACAGCTGCAAAGCAGTTGCGTTTACCACGTTCAAGAACCGTTGCAGGAAAGAATCTTTGCAACAATACATGAAATCTGAAACATGGTAAATACATCTTAGGTCCCCATAATTAACCAGTGCCTCAGGTCCTGTGTTGTCACATTCAAGATGTAAAACGTGCGAGCCGAGACCACAGCGAAAAAAAAGAAAGAAAAAAAGTGGAAAAGGATCCGCCGTTCCAGCAATACCTGCGGCCCCCGTGCTTTATCTGAGCGACAATGCACTGACCGTGATGCAGCACGGATGGTCTTGGAGGAGCGGGCTTCGTGGTGGTCACCTGCCTCAGTTTCGCAGGTTGCCTTTCTTTATTTCGGTAGCAATTACGGGAACACTCCAAGCGGAAATTTGTCGACGACGTTGGTGTGGTGGTGCGCACGACGTCCAAGCGCGATAGGGTGATATCGCGCCCTTGTGGAAATATAGGGAAAGTCGATAGAGCACGCAGTCTTAGCGCACGCGTGGGCGTGGGCGAGACGTTGAGCGCGCACAGGCAACGGAGGGAGGAGGGGCAGGCAAGGGCGGCACGTCGGAGTCGCATGAGACCGGGTCCTTCGTGCTGCACAGGTTACTGCAAACAACCGCTTTGCCTGTTGCCCGTTGCGAAAGACAGCGTTCCGCATTTTGGCAAGGGTACAGGTCGGGCGCCAACGATATGCCTGCAATTTCGCTGGGATTCAATCGTTCGATAGTACGCCGCAATCATCCATACCTCACGGCCGACTGTTCTCATTGATAACGCGGCAGGTGTTCTGATTACGGCCTGACTCTGTAAAACCAAGCGGTGCGTTTCTTAGGCCGGGGAGTGGCAGATAGAGCGGTGCGTTTTCTTTTTTCAGCATTTTTTTCCTTGATACTGTCTACCTCATAGGGAGCCTGTTTGAGGGCGCTGGTTCCCGACGCGCGCAACACTCTAGTCACGTGTCACTTTTCATATTTCGCGGGCTTTCTTGATCAAGCGGGAAAAATGAGCGCGCAATTAGCACGCGTTGTTGAAAGTAGCGCAGTCAGATGCCATTTGAAACATGCCTAATACGCCTCATTGACACTTTGACAATTAGGCGAGTACTTGTCGAGTTAGAATATAATTATGACTAATTAATTAAACCTCATTGAAGAAAAAAATAGCAGTGGCTACTCTAGGTGTACTAGGAACAATATGCTGTAGGTTTGATTCGCGTAACGCCGTTCCTCTTTTTTTTAAATCGTGCTGCGTGATAGCTGGGACACCCTGTATATACTGTGTTGCAGTAGCATGCGCTTTAAAAATTTCCGGATGTGCCATTTCTGATCAAAAGAACATAAAGCACCGTGCCGAGGAAGTTTTAATAAGAGTGCATTATGAAAGAAAAAGTTGAAATTAAAAGCAATGCAGAAACCGAACCCCAGCTGTTTAACGCACTGGCAACGTCAGAAAAAAAAAAAAAAAAAAACACCTGCTTGTCGGAATATAGCACAATATTTGCAGATGCACTGCAACGTTGGGAATATTAAGGAGACAAAAAAAACAGGAAATGAAAAAAATTAGTGATGTCAATCATTTTTGGTGGCCCATTTTCTACGTAGCTGTTAGGAAATGACAACGTATTCGCAAAATCAAATCACCATACTACCCGCACGCCGATTTGCCCGTGCGTTCGGCTGCTGACTTTTCCGAACAGAGACATAAATACGTCACGCACAACTTCCAATTACCGCACCCACACCACTTCTGTTGCACATAACCCCAGTTGAACAGCAATCATGGCGCGCAAGTAATTAAGGTGTGCGTCCGCAATCAGTGGAAGGACGCAATGTTGAATGTTCTCGAGTGCACTATGAAGTGAACCTGAACACCGACTGCAAAGGTAGCGCGAACAGTCAAAATTCACCAAGTGTCGAAGTAAGTGGAATCGCGCAAGAAGTCATTGCGATAATGCGACTATGTTTAAAGCTTCAGATCTAGCGAACACACCCGGTCGTGACACGAAAAGAGACCGATGGACCCACGAAGAGAGTTCGCGACCACATGGCAACATTCGCCGCATGTTTCATTAGTTACACCACTTACCGCGCAGTCAATTCATAACTGTCGATGACTCGAGATCACTTTTTGAAATCAAATCAAATCAAATGAGGGTGATTCCACGTAAGATCGAACAAACGATGGCTGGTCGACCTCTCAAATTTATTTCAAAATTTTATATATTATTGCCTGATGAGTGGAAAGAAGAGATCCGCAATTCGTTTTGCCGTCAAAAATTTTTTCGAATCACAGGAAATAAATAATGACGAAGAGGTGGAGTGGAGCGCTCATCCGCTCTGCTGCTTTAGCCAACTTTCGTTATGAATTGCACAAAATATATTAAAGTTAGTTAGCTGACATTTCTTTAACTAAATATATGCATGTTTTTGCTTCTGCTCAGGTATTTTTAGTTTTTATGTGTAGTGTAGATGTTTTTATAAAAACCTCAAATTGGCCCAGGGAACGTTATTTTCTTTACTTTGAACGTCCTTATCTCAAAAAAGCCTTGTACCAGAGCGACGAAATTTCGCATTACGTTCTTCGCATGCTTATCTACCAAAGTGCCGAATCCTATAATTATATAACGTTTCAGTAAAGAGATATGATCGGGCTAACTTCAAGAAAACACCGAACAATGCAAACTTCTGACGACAATTAAAAAAAAAAATTTATATTCTTAAACTTTGTCCACTTATTCTCCTCCACATCAGCTTTCACAATCATTGAAAACATGTTGCATAATGTTGTTGCACTAATAGTTACGGCCCCTCCAATGAGACCCTTAGGCAAGTAGTGGCAATTCCGACTTCTTGCCCAGCAAGGGTATAAAATGCAGGCAGGATTGAATTTCTTTTTATTAAAAGGCCAGCAGTACCAAAAAAGTGTCGACCACTGACGAACGTTAATTTTGAAATTATTTGGTCACTGCAGCGGCCACGAGCGCGGGGCTACCAAGCAGGCGCGCGCGCACCCGAGATGCTCGTTGTAAGAGACGGTCCAGTGAGAGCTCGTTTTCGCGTCCTCAGACCGATTGAGTTCGAAACAGCAACACCTCTCGGTGACTTGAACGCACGTGCACTGGAGCTTCGCTATTCTATCCACCTCTGTTCACATCGCAGCTAGGCGCTGTTAACACGGCGGAGCTGGAGCAAGATGAAAACTCTATAAGGGAGCTATGAGCGCTCGCTTCACGCACGCTGCTGCCTGAGAAACTGCGCGCGCGCCAGTTGCGATCAGTGAAAAGCATGAACGGTGCTCCAGTGGCAAAGAAAAAAATATGGAATGTCAAAGGAAAAAAGCAAAACTATCGGTAACCGGATGCGCTTGCCTATCTTAGATCGGCAGCAGACGGCCTGAATTGCCGCGCGTTCGGTGCGCTGTTCACACTTCATTCGGCGCGGATAGGTCTTGTGCTTTGCTCTTACTCTACTCCTCCTGTGCGTCTCATGGCGAGAAAGTATAGCTCTGAATGAGTGTATTGTGGACTACCTTTCGAAGCACAAGAAGCTTAAAGGAGTACTGACACGAATTTTAAAAAAATTCGGTTGTTGCTCTAAATAAAAATACTGGTCTCGAGAAACCTGAAACGACTATTGTTGGTGCCTGGGATGCATCGTATATATCTTAATTAGCGCCACCTTAAAAAGACACTTTCGATTTCGATATCGAGGGTGTGGCTTCTGTGTCGTTTCATAGCAGGGTGACGTCACGGAGATACAGAAAATCGCGACGTACTAGCGGCAAATCCGTAATCTGCTCGTGTTGCACATAAACAACGATGAGTGAATTGTCGTCCAGTGACCCTTACGTGATTTTCTTTCTACA